>NW_026727372.1:0-79397 GCF_029784015.1 Lycium ferocissimum
TTGACATGCATTCCGTATTCGTTCGATATATGTTATCCTCCGAGCCTCCTCGCACGTTCGTACTCCGTCCGATATATGTCGGCATCCGTACGAACCGTAAGTTCACGTATTTCGTCCGGAACATGATTACATCCGAATATTCCGTATGCCTCGTACTTTGTCCGACGTATGACGCACGGGTTCACTCGTGTTTTACGTACCTCTTCGGACATGCGATCCGTGATTTGTGAAATAAGAATTTCTCGGTACTGCTTGACTTATTTACTTTACGTACTCCTTTTGGTATACGACAGTAGGTATGAACCGAGTCCGAAAGGTAAGCGTCTCCTATTCGAAGTAGGGTATTTATCTGCTAGTTGTCTGTTTCGCTTATAGTTCGGTTACTTTGTGTTGTATGCCTTACATACTCGACACATTCCGTACCGACCCTCTTTCTTCGGGGGCCGCGTTTCATGCCGCGCAGTACCCTGCATGAGCCGAAGGTTATTACGAAGATGTTCCGCCGGCGATGGCAAGCTCCATTTTCTCGAGTACCGCCGAGTCGAGTTTGTCCGATATGATTTCGGATCCGTGTTAGAGACTTTGCGGTATTTGGCCGTCGTGGGTATGATATGTCAGTCTGTCAGCGGCTCCATCAGCCGACATGTCGATTTGTATTATGTAGTAAATCTTGTATAACGACAGATTTTGTCAGATTTATAAGTTTCATTATGTATTTCATGATTATTCAGTTTTGAGATTTGAAAAAAAATTATGTGCGTAATAAGAGTCTGTGGGTTCGCTCGGCTCCGGATGTGGGGTCGGGTGCCCATCACACCCTAGTAAGGTCGGGGTGTGACACCCGAGATCCGAATTCAAACCTATTACATCTAGGACATGCCAAGAGAAGGAAGGGTGGCGCCTTACATACCTTTTTGGCTTTTTAACGATTGTTCAAACTCAAATCTCGTTTCCTCCAAAATCTGCAATTGGTCACAATTACCAAAGGTCAATTATAAAGTTTGGGAATCTGACTTTAAACCAATACTTGTCCACGTAAATTTCGGAAAGATCTCCCTATACATACCCCATCCCCGAGAATTTAACTCGCCAAAATATCCATAGCAACAACCACAGCAATACCAACAACATCAAATGTCGATTCAAAACGCATTCTAACATAATTAGTCTCTTTTTCTACATAGTGCAACCACTTCCAATCTAACTTCGCACTTCCAAATCAATACCAACGTTTACATATTCATTTACTAATTTAAGATCGTCCAAACATAATTCAAGATCGTTTTAAGCTATTTACATAATCTTCCAACAATTCCGCCGAACCTACCCTTCAACAAAAACCTTACTAACTCGTTTCTATCACCCATAGTTATGAACTACACTAATAATCTGCATGTTATCTACATTATATACACAAATATAAGAAGCGACGATATAGTCGCACTAGCTTCCAAATCAGCCCACAACATTCCAACGTCAATTTTTAGTTGTTAAACTCTCATTTTCATCGTAAAATGCATAACCATATTAACTAACATGCCACATGAACATTGTTCCATCCCACTTACACATCACCTACGCACACGGCCTACACATTTCCACAACCACAACTACAATCATCAAACTTCCATTTTCAATATAGAACTCACAACAACAACAACCCAAACACCTAATCAAATAATTGAATCATGATCTTCCTACACACACACACATTCGGCCATGCACACACCCACGGCCACATGCACACTTGCACTTCTTTTTGTGAATTCTACTCATTTCTACATATTACAACATAAATGAATCCTTCATAACATATAAAAAGGGATTAAATCTTACCTTTTTCCTTCAAATTCACACTTGGCTAAGGTTGTGAAAACGACGAAACGAACGACTTATCTTCCGAAACAATTATACCACGTTGTAGAGGACCCTTGAATTAGTGGGAATACAACAAGAAAATAATTTTTGGGACAAGATTTCAAAGGGTTCCTCTTTCTCCTCCTATGGCCGAAATGGCCATTTTTTTTTTCTCCTTCATATTTTCTTTGTTCTTTCTCTCATGTTCTTGAATTTTCCAAATGGCAATATGATGAATTCTTTTCATCCATGTGCCATATAATAAAGGGTCATGTGCATGGCACACACCCATGTGCACGGCACACACCCATGTGCACGGCACATGCCTCTTATATTTTTTTCTCTTCTTTTTTTTTTTTTTCATGAACAAATAATTTGCCAATTCCAATTTTTGCCCTTGGCCTTTCACAATATTTCCTTGAGCCACTTTGTGAATTTTCCCTTTTTACCCCTAGCCTTTCCTCATATTTCCACATCCAAAATTTTCATAACCAACTTATGTACCAAACAAGGTCGAATTATAATCTTGTCCTTAATTTGTCATAATTATCTCAAATTATCCGAACGCGAAAAATACGTGGTATAACATTTAACCAACAACAATCCGGGAATTCAACCCGGCCAAACTATCAACAACAATGCCAACAGTCATACCAACAATTTCAATAATCACCCTAAGATACATTCTAATAACTTGATCAATATACTACTTCCTTCAAGGCCTTCCAACTCCAACGAAAATAATAACAACCTAATAATTCATACACCAACAATATCATACTAGTCTCATTATCTTCCATGCATGCAAGAACATTATATTCCATTTACATAAACTTACACAACAAGTCTCCAACCACCACAACTTCACTAAACTCATTAAGCTTCTATTTGCAACATGAAATCCATAACACAACAACCAAAATATTAAATAAACATGCTCACCATTCTTTCATAACTCAACACATATACACGGCTATACACCTAATATACATCACACGGCCACCTCCTCTATTTTCATGTTCTTCATGAATTCCATCTATTTTCATACACCATACCATGCACAAGCATCCATAACGTAAAAAGGGAGTGAATTCTTACATTCTTCCTTGATTCTTCACTTGGCTAGAATTGCAACTATATGAACATATGTTTTCCTTGCTCCAATGAATACTCTACCTTGCTAAGGGCCCTTCAAGGGATTGTTTGGCTAGAAGAGAATGATTTTTGAATGAAAATTTTCCAAGGTTCTTGTGGGCATGGAGGTGGCCGAATGGCCCTTCTAATTTCTCTTCTTTTTCTCTTGTTCTAGCTCTCTTGAAATTTCTAGAGGATTAGATGAGAAAGATGACTTGGTCATCTTTTTATTTTGGCTCATTAAAAATTCCATGTGGGCTTAAGCCCACCAAGAAGTGGACGGCCAACAATGGCCCATTACCAAGCCCATTATTTTTTTTTTGTCCTACAATTCATGAAAAAAATTATTTTCCAATTCCCAAATTTACCCTTAGCCTTCCTCCATAATTCTGCGAGTCATACTGCAAAATTCCCTTTTCGCCCCTAGCCTTTCTTATTATTTCCACTTCCAATTTCTACATAAGCAACTCGTATGCTAAACAAAATAAAAATATGACCTTGATTGTCACCTTCCCGCGATTATCTTGAATTATCCAAACACACACAAATGCGGGATATAACACCTTAGGCGAATCCCACATTGGTTTAGGCGAATCACACATTGGTTTAGGCGAATCCCACATCGGTTAATGTCAGCTACTTCATTGAGTCTCTGCAATGGTTTATGTGCATGGTTTCTCACTACTCTGCTCGTGCGAGCTGTAGCCACTCTTTCACTGCGTCCCGGGCCAGGGCATGTATTCGTGCACATTCCTCTCGCACCACCGCGTCCCTCCATGGAGGGCCGGGCACGTACATTTACCGCGTCCCTTTGCTAGCGGGGCCGGGGGCAAGTTATATGATATGATGATATGGGGGAGGTGGCCAGGATGACATATAATGATTCCCTTTTACCGCGTCCCTCCAGGGGGGGCCGGGGCACGTTGCATATTCATGCATATGATGGTTTTATTTACCGCGTCCCTCATTAGAGGGCCGGGGCACGTTACATGTACACGTTATATTTGCATATTATGATTCTACTCACCGAGTCCCTCAATAGAGGGCCGGGACACGCTATATGTTTTTTTTACGATGATTTTATAACATTGATATGCATGATATATGTTTTCAAAAGCAAGTCCTATGATTGTCTGTACTCTTTACTTCGGTATGATCCCGCTTATTATGTTTCATGCTTTACATACTCAGTACATATTCCGTACTGACCCCCCTTTCTTCGGGGGCTGCGTTTCATGCCGCGCAGGTACACCCAGGTGAGCTGAAGATATTAGCAGAAAATGTTCCAGCGGGATTGGCGAGCTCCATTTGCTCCGGAGTGCTGCCAAGTCAGAGTATTATGTTATGGTTTCATGTTCCGTGTTAGAGACTTTGCAGACAATGTCGTGGGTATAGGATGTCGGTTATGTAAGCGGTTATGTAAGCCGATGTGTTATTACGCATTGTATTATAAGTTTCATATGTTACAATTTTTATTTGATTTGAAAAAGATGAAAAGTATGTTTGATTTTCCAAAAAGCTTCCGTTATGTATTTATGTCTTGGCTAAGGGCCTAATATGATTATGAATGTCATAAGAGTCAGCGGGTTCGCTCGGCCCTAGGTAAGGGTCGGGTGCCCATCACACCCTATCGGATTAAGGGTGTGACAGCTACGGTATGTTTATGGTTATGGTATTATTTATGGATCGGGCCGTACGTTCCTCGGCATTCGGTTAACGTCAGCTCATATGATATGTTTGATTTTCCGTATATACGAGACAGAAATGTTTTTCAAAAGAAAGCGAAGCATTTTGACATTCTGATTATCCTATTTATCTTCTGAACCCCTTATGTATGATTTGTATGTCAGATGTAAGTACTTTGGTATTCGGGTTATTATGCTCACTTTCTGTACTCCTGACTTCGGTTATGATTTCGTTTTCTGTATTTTTGGCTTTGCATACTCGACATATTTCGCATCGACCCCCTTTTCTTCGGGGGCTACGTTTCATCAAAAGTACCCAGATGAGTAGGTGATGTTAGCGAAGATGTTCTAGCGGATTGGCGAGCTCCATTTCCTTCGGAGGCCGTCGGTGTCGAATGCTTTTGTATGGTATCCGGAGTTAAGCTAGAGACTTGCGTAGCGTCGTGTGTGTGTGATATGTCGCTTTGTGAGCGCCGCGTAAGCCGATGTGTTATTATGCATTATGCCGCAGATTATAAAGTTGTGTATTTCGGCTATGTAAGCCGATATGTCAAGACGCATTATGTTACGGATTCGTTATGACAAGATGTATTTTATTTGATTTGAAAAAGACGAAAAGTATGATGTTCTTTGAAAATTTTCCTTCTGCATTTTGACACGTTTTGCGGGCCCAGTATAATTTTGTGTATTACGAAAGTCAGCAGGTTCGCTCGGCCCTAGGTAAGGGTCGGGTGCCCATCATGTCACGACCCAACCCCGTAGGCCATGACTAGTTCCCGAGTTAGGCACCCAAACACATTCATAGATCCGAGTCGCAAACAGATGGCTTATACGGACATAAATATCAAAAGCTGTCTCAGATTATATCAAACTGTCTCAAACAAATCTCAAACACAACCGAATATATATCAAAGCCGGCAAGGCTATCAAATGGCGCATCGGCCCAAAACATATACAAATGCAAGCCGACGAGGCTGCCACGGCGAATGGGATCGGCCAAAACATATATCATACAAACACAACTGTACAGAATGGGCATAACCCACATACATGTCCACAGACCTCTAAACAGATAAATGGAATCATAAGACGGGACAGGGCCCCGCCGTACCCCTGAACAAATATATACAAATGCAACGAACGAATATATACCAAAATATGGGCTCCGGAGAAAAGGAGCACTCCAACAGCAGATAAAGGTGTCCTAAACTGGTGGGTCGCCTGACTGTGCGTGCGTTCGTACCGCGGGCATGAAACGCGCCCCCGAAGAAAGAGGGTCGCACGAAATATGTACCGAGTATGCAAGCGAGAAAATGTAGTATACAAACCGAGTCGTAATCAAAATAGAGGTACGAGTAAAGTAAATGCATTTCCAAAACATCAAAATGTTACTTCGAAATATAAGTCATGCATAGGGCACAGGAAATATGGTCGCCCGCCTGTCGATGGCGCCATAACACAGCATAACACCAGAAAGTTTCAAATCTCCGTGTCCCCGTCACATATCAAACACAGCATATCGCCATACACAACATAACACCAAATATAGCGGAACCCGACCCTCGAGCGAGGAGCTCGGTGAACCATAAACACAGCATAACACCGGAGTATATCATAATGCGCACGACAACAGAACCGGCTCCGGACTCGGCGAAAGATATAACAAAATGCACGAGCGGAGTCGTGAGGAATCATATGCATAAAATTATTGTCATAAATCCAAAAGATAAGTAAAATAGTCATATTTGAAATCGGAATAATAATTACAACATTCTCTTTCAAAAGTTGTCAAAATTACATAAAGGAACGTCGCGGGACCCACGGACGGCGTAGGCCCGAGCTGGGCCCGCCTATGGAAAACATACTCGTCTAACATCATACAACCTTCTACGAAAATCTCAAGGCAATCCGAGCTTTTCTGTGAAAGTTATGGGCGTTCGTAGTTTTTGAATCGTTAAAGAATAAACTCTTTAAAAAAAAACCAAACTTTCATGCAACCTTTACAAATCAATAATTCCAAGGACAAAGGATCAATATTTCATAACATCAACATATGAATATCAAGAAACAAGTGCGTATCATAGACATGCTCGGATTGCGAGAATAGAGTTTCCTCGAGGTTCGTGTCATAGCCTATTTTAACTAAGGCATGCGAAAGAAGGAAGGTTGAGCTTTACATACCTCAAACGCTCTCCAATATAATCCAAACTCAAGCTAAATTCAACCTACGTCTCGGGCTGCCCAAGGTCTACAAATAATTCATAATATGCCAAACATTAGCTATAGACATTTTGGGCATTTAATTCCAATTTAGCCCTTAATTCTACAGAAATTTGGGCAGCATTTCCCCTGTAAATAGGCCACCCCGAGAATTTAACTCGGCCAAATCAATCAACAACAACAACAACAACCAACCTAGCAACATCAATAACCAATCCGGAAGACAATATAACATTAATAGCTCTCTTTCACATCATTCAACAATGTCACGACCCAACCCCGTAGGCCGTGACTAGTGCCCGAGTTGGGCACCCAAACGCATTCATCAAACCCGAATCGCACA
Organism: Lycium ferocissimum; assembly: GCF_029784015.1. Taxonomy (NCBI): domain Eukaryota; kingdom Viridiplantae; phylum Streptophyta; class Magnoliopsida; order Solanales; family Solanaceae; genus Lycium; species Lycium ferocissimum. Next base: position 7,240 of record NW_026727372.1, read on the forward strand.
CAGCTGGCTTATGCACATATGAATATCAAACGCTGTCTCAAACACAACCATACACATACATAGAAGCCACGAGGCTATCAATGGCACGACGGCCCAAAATATATACATGCGAGCCGACAAGGCTGCCACGGCGAATAGGTTCGCCCAAAACATATAACATACGAACACACCTGTACAGAGTAGGCACATAACCCACATATACGTCTACAGGCCTCTAAACAAACCAACAGAATCATATGACGGGACAGGGCCCCGCCGTACCCCTGAACACACACACACATATGCAACGAACGAGTATATACCAAGATATAGGCTCCGGGATAAAGGAGCACTCCAACACAGCAGGATAGGTCTCCTAAACTGGCGGGTCGCCAAACTGGGCGTCTGTACCTGCGGGCATGAAACGCAGCCCCCGAAGAAAGGGGGTCACATACGAAATATGTACCGAGTAGGCAAAGCGAAAAATACAACAAATAACCGAGTCACACTCGAAATGTAAGTACCGAAAGTAAGTACATTTCCAAAATGCCAAATGTTTATTTTCAAAATAGAAAGCATGCAAACATACGTAAAATATGGTCGCCCGCCCGTCGATGGCGCCATAACACAAGATAACACCGTAAGGTTTCAAATCTCCGTACAACCCCGAACGTAACACATCATCACAACATATCATAAGCCATATCACAGCATAACTCCGTAAACGGAAACCGGCCCTATGGCGAGGTCTCGGGGACCGTAACACAGCATAACACCGGAATATATCATAGTGCGCACGACAACATAACCGGCCGGGAACCGTGAAAGATGTACCAACAACACGCACGAGTTGAGTCGTGAGTAACCATATGCATAAAATCGTTATCATAAGTTCAAAAAGTAAGTAAAATGACCATACTTGGGAATCGGGAAAATCGTCATACCAAACTCTCTCCAAACGTCATCAGAAAAGTACAAAGGAAGGTCGCGGGACCCACGGACGAGTGTCAACCCGAGCCGGGCCCGCCTATGGAAAACATACTCATCACACGTCATACAACCTCCCACAACGATATCGAGGCAATCCGAGCCCTTAGTCGAAAGTTATGGGCGTTCGTAGTTTCAACATCGTTTAAGAATAAAACTCTTTTGAAACCCAAGTTTTTATGCAACTTTAAAATCAATTTTTCCAACAACATCAAAACCAATATTTTCTCACATCAACATACGAGTACCAAAAGACAAACGCGAATCATAGACATGCTCGGATTGTGAGAATGGAATTTCCTCGAGGCTCGTATCGTAGCCTATATTCAACTAAGACATGCCAAAAGAAAGAAGAGTTAAGCTTTACATACCTCGCTCGCACACAACGCTAATCCAAATCAAATCTATATCTCGAATTCTCCAAGATCTACATAACATCAATAAATACCAACGTCAACCAAGCATTTAGAAGTTCATTTCCAACTAACACATAATCCTACGGAAATTTGGGCAGCACTTCCTTTATAAATGGACCAACCCCGAGAATTCAACTCGGCCAAATTCAACAACACAACAACACCAACAATCATTCCAACAATATCCACAATCAATTCGAAACACATTCGAACATTAATAATCCTTCTCCACACATTCCAACAATATCCCAATTATGCTCACTACAACTACTTACATACAAACCAACATGTAATCAAACTAACGCACATTCAATTATCAATCCAAAACCATTCAAACAATATTCAAGAACTCTTTAAATAATTCATACAATATTTCCAACAATCCAACAAACACTCCATTCCACCCGAAATGATCCCCAAACCCGAGAACCTCAACTCTAATACATTCCTTGATTTCAAATCATGATTTGCTCCAACAATCCATACTCTAACCATGTCATTTTCATAAAAATAAAAATTACACTAAATGCACCAAATCTTCCAAATCAGCCCATAACACTTACAATACCAATTTAAATCATTAAACTCTTATTTCCAACATAGAATCCACATAACAACAACAACCAAAATTTCAAGAAAACTAATTCATTTCTTGACACCCATAAGAGGCCATATTCGGCCAACACACTTACATACATACCTCATGATTTTCATTCATTTCAACACTCCACAATAACCAAACATGCCACATAAACTTAATTCATCACTTAGACACACAACATCCATGCACACGGCCAAACACCATAGCACATGGCTCAACTTCATCATGCTATATCTCATGAATTTCATCCATATTAACATACAACAACACACATAAACCTTCCATAACTCATAAAACAAGATTAGAATTTACCTTTCTTCACAACTCCTCAACTTGTCCAAAGTTGGCCAAAGATGAAAACGAGTAATCCGACGCTTGAAACGACAACTCCACGTTATCAAGCACCCTCCAATTAGTAGATTTGCTTAGGAGAAATAATTTTGGGATGGCTTAATCTTGGTCTTGAAATTGGAAGCTATGGCCGAATGGTTGGGGGTTTTTGCTCTCCAAGTTTCTGGATTTTTCCTAAGTCTTGAGATGATGAAAAAATGGTCCCTTTGTCATCACTTATATTTCATATAATAGCCAACCATGTGTCCCTGGCCCACTCAAAGGTGGCCGGCCACATGGCCATGTTTTACTCCCTCCATTTTTTTCAATAATTGGCCATTTTCAAATATTCCATCTTTGGTCCCAATTTTTTCCTAAATGATCCATGTCAATAAAATCATACACACTTAGGTCTTATGACAAAATCGAAGGTCACACGTCCCGACTTCGCACCCCGAATGGTCCTGACCTTAACTTATCATAGTTAACCCGAATCGTCCCGTCGTTCAAAATACGGGATGTAACAAACAACATTCAATATATTTGATTCAACGGCTTACGTTCAAGCCAACATTAATGCTTATACATTCAAATACTCATCCAAACCCATATCAACAACATTTAAAGACATTCTAGGCAATTCATACAATATTTCCAACAATCCAACAATGGCTCCAATCCACCCGAAATCAGTCCCCAAACCCGAGAACACCACTATGACATATTCCTCATTTCCAAATCATGATTTGCACCAACAATTCACATTCTAACAATGTCATACTCATAATTATACAAGTTACATTAAAGGTACAACAACCTCCAAATCAGTCCGCAACAATTATGTTATATCCCGCCTTTTTGCATAATCGGAAAATTCGCAATAATTGTGATTTATGAGAAAGGAGGCCATGTTTGAATTTTTTTCTTAGTAGGTGTGTGGCGGATATGGAAGCTTGAATGCGGAAACAATGGAGAAGGCCTAAGGGCAAGATTGGAATTTTGGAAGTTTGTTTCGGGAAATTTGAAATGAGAATGTTAGTTCATTGGGCCAAATAAATGGAAAGAAAAATTGGGCCCAATACTTAAGGGGTGGCCGGCCATGAAGGCCAAGCCCACAAGATTTTTATGCAAATTTTCCATGTGCCTATCATGTGACAATTATTTATGAGATATATATGCATGAGCCTCTCTAGAATTTTCAAGAAAAACAAAGGAAAAATCAAGAAAAAGAGAAGGGAGCCGTCGGGTTAGGGAGAAAAAAAAAAGGGAAAAAAATTTCCAAGCTCTCTACTTTGATTCAAAAGTTGTAATTCTCTTATACTCTTACTAAGTTCAAGGTGCTCTATAACTTAGTATAATTATTTTGGCAAGAGGACAATTCTAGTGGCAAGTGAAGAACTTCAAGGAAAGGTAAGAATCTTATGCTTTTGTTATGTTATGAGAGGTGTATATATGATGTAGTAAGTGGAAAATGAATGAAAAGCATGAAAATTTTGTGTGTTGGGATTGTATGTATGTTGGCCGTGAGTATGCATATATATTGTATGACTATGATGATTTGAATTCATGTTGGAATCTTGTTGTAGTTATAGTAGAAATTGTATTGGAAGTGGAAGTTAAATGAATTAGTGAGAGTTGGCAAAATTAGTGTATGGCCGTGGCTATGGAAAAGTGTAAAATGGTGATGAATTGCTTTGTTTAATATGTTAGTTGTGTCGTGTACGATTCTTATGACATAAATAAAGGCTTAGTGTGTGAATTGAGTGTGTGTGTAAATGGTGTGTGTGTTGTTATGGGGAATTTTGGTGAATTTTATGTGATTTTTGGTATAATTGTATGGAAGTAAGGTTTAAATGCGAATTATGGTTATCGTTAATGAGTTTGGAAGGAAAATAATGTAGTTTGGTAGCTTTTGGTCGCATTGTTGAAGTTAGAATGGAAGTTATGATATTATGAAGGAAGTAGTAGTACTATTCATGTTAGAATGCGTTCTAGTTCAATTGTGGTTGTTGTTAAGGATGTTGTTTGGTTGTTGTTGTTGATATTTTGAGCCGAGTTGAATCTCGGGGTGTCACATTTATAGGGGAGGTGCGCCGAATTTCGGTGGCCAAGTACTTAACCAAAGTTGAAATGTTAACTTGCATGAATAGTAACTCGGTAAAGATGACCATTTGCGAGATTTTTTTGGACGAAACGGAATTGAGACTTGAGGAGCGTAAGGCACAACCAAGGTATGTAAAGCCTTCCAATCTTTCTTTGGCATGTTACGAGTGTAACGGGCTTGGAAGCGAGCCTTGATTGCACTTTCGCGACTCACAATCCAAGATTGAAAATAGCGCCAAATCATTCGGTAAGATTGAACCAATTTCTTCTAAATTGACCGTAAGTATGCAACTTCCATAAATGGAGTCGAAACACTCTAAGATGGTTATGGACGACTCCCTAAGGTTTATTATCCATAATTTACGTATTTTACTATGGTTGGGTCCGAGGTGGGCCCACAAACCCCGATACTCCCGGTATGGCTCAAATTGAACTATTCTCGTCCGTTCTTCATGGGTACCTCTCGATTATGTTTCCGTCCGTTAACTAATAAGTATTATGTCTATCCTTTCGAACCTTGACATTATTCGACTTGGGACACTCGTTCGATATAATCCGCCTACTACGATTTGATCTATTTTTTCGAACTATTTCGCTTTATTAAGTACGTATGTCGGTCCGTATGCATATGGTTTCTCATTAGTCCGTTCGTGGATGCCTCAACGCTTCCTTCACCGCGCCGGCCGGGTTCCGTGATTCGTGCACTTCACCGCATTGTTCACCGCGTCCCTCGGATGTGCGGGCGGGATCCGTCGTATCCGATTATGATCCGATTATGATCCGATTATGTGATATTATGGGGATGGCGGTCCGGGGATGGCATTTGATCGATTACGTTCGTCCACCGCGTCCCGTACTACGAGGGCCGGGTTCGTTACCGCGTCCCTTATTAAAGGGCCGGGATCGATTTATGATGTGTATGTCCGTATATGCTTATGACTCCGCATGCATGATCCGAAACTCGATTTGGATAAAGATCTCGTTCGTCATATGTCCGCATGTCCGATTCGGACCCCGATTCCGTCTCGTCACATTTCGTACGTCCGATTCGGATTCCGATTCGTCCGTCATACTTCCGAGTTATGCTTCCGGCCGAGAGCCCGTTCGACACCCCTCCGTATCTCCGGTCCGATTCTCCGTCTATACGCTCCGTAAGTCCGACTCGGTAAGGCCTATGGATCCGATTCTCGTCCGTTACGGTTTTACGTATTCGATTCGATTATGATTATGTATGTTACATTTCCGCTTTACATACTCGGTACACTTTCGCATCGACCCCCGTTCTACGGGGGCCGTGTTACATGCCCCCGGTACGGACGCACCGCGTGATACGCCACCGGTCTAGGACTTCGGTCTGTCTTTTTGGAGAGCTCCTTTGATCGGGAGCCGATACTTTTGGTATATATCTTCGTTGTTCATATGTTACGTATGTATGACTATTTGGGTACGGCGGGGCCCCGTCCCGTCTTCTTCGATTCTCGTTCGTATGTTAGAGGCCTGTAGACTTGTCTGTGGGTTTGTGGGTTGTCACTGGTCAGGTACGTATGCTCGAGTTTGCGACTCTGTCTGCTATGATAGCCCTAACGGCTTCTGTACAGGTTTCAGTATGTATATATGCATATGTATGTTTGTGCGAAGTATCGTATATCTGTATGAATTTATGTATGTTTAAATGGAATTAGCCGGTTGGTACGCCTAGTCTGACAGGTAGGTACGTGTGGGTGTCCAGTTAGGACACCAGTCACGGCCCACGGGGCTGGGTCGTGACAAAAGTGGTATCGAGCGGTCGGTTCTCGGAATGTACGCAGCCGTGTCTAGTAGAGTCTTGTTTATCGGTGTGTTGGGCCCCACATCTATAAACAGGAAGCTACAGGACATCTAGGATGTTATGTTACCCTTTCTTGGAATCTTAGATCGTGCGATAGAGCTGTATTGTTAGGATGGTTCCTCGCAACGAATTGCTGTGTCTACAGCGAGGCTCCGAAAAGAGCATCAGCGTCAGCATTTTGGGAAATTATTTCTGACCCTCTCCTTGCAGGTGATTGTAGGTTGATAAAGATGAAGAGGGTGGTTTCTGACGAGGGGGATGGGGGTGCCAAGAAGGCCCCCAGGATGTCACCGGGGCCGAGTAGGCAGAGCCCCAGTTACTCGATTGAGACGGACCCTTCGGAGGATCCCACGGAGGATAGCTACGATACGGATCCGTCGGAGGACCCAGCCACGATTCCTCCAGAGTCTCCGATTTCTAGAGCAGAGGATTCCGTGGAGGATGGCTACGACAGATATCTCGGAGGATCCGGCGATGACCCCTCCAGAGTTTCTTACCTCCGCGGAGGAGGATAGTTATGAGCGGATCCATCGGAGCCTTCTTCTGGGACGACGGAGGAGAGGATTTCCTGGGGTACGCCGGTTGTTTCGAGAGTGAGCACCATGTCGGCCGGCTACCTCGGAGAGTGCTATGGATTTCTCTTTGATCCGGTCACCGTGAGCCGGGATTTGTCCGATCATCCATACCCTTCCGATTCGGATGCGAGTGATAGCGGAGGCCGGGTAGGTAGGGGAGCGGACGAGACGAGGATGATGGTGGACACACCTCTCACGGCACTCCCGAGTCGGACCCGAAATTGATTATTTTATAAGTATATGAGCTTCCCAGAATTTCCTATGTGTGTATAATTTTTGTAAAGTATTATCCGGTGACAGTAAGGGCGACTGAGATGTCCCCGCCATAAGTACAAATCTAGAAACCCCGGATGGAGGATAATTATGAGTACAAGTGAAAATAGATATTGAGGAGTCCTGAAGGGCAATATGGTAATTGTGTAGTTTGGACCGGGGTGGGACCCGCTACGAAAATTTCTGAAAAATTTATTAAGGCGCTGAACTGCCCTAAATTACGTGGCAAAGATCGTGTGAGGCAATTGACGCAGTGATATTACCGATAACGCATCAGAATGTATGGAAGTTTTGAAGTTAAGCGAGCTGAGACCAGAGCAATCCTGGGATGGGTGACCCCCCTGGGAAGTACGTCAAGAAGTTTTTTTTTTTCAAATATGGATATGGAGGCTAAATGAGAATTTGGGGTAACTTAAGTGGAATTTGAGTATGTGGAGTGATTAGAGATCTTAAAAAGGTTACACCGATTAAGACAGACGAGATCGGAGAAGAATGAAAAGCAGTACGGTTCTGAAATCAGAGCAAATTTGAATGGCGATTGGAAATGTTTGTAAGTAGGATGACGAGGAAATTTCCGTAAATTTCTGAAGTATAGTAAAGGTAATTCGACTCTGATTGCGATTCTGTACGCCACATTTCTACGCCCCTGTATTCGGTGAAACTCTGTTTACTACACCTCAGTGCTTCGGGATCTGATTACGTTTCTGTTTAATATATCTCTATGCGTCCGATTCCGATCATAATTTTGTCCGATATACTTCGGTACGTCTGATTCTGATTTCAAATCTGTCTGATAAATCTCTGTACATCTGACTCTGATACGAATCTGTCTGATATATTTCTGTATGTCTGCCCCTGATCGCGGATCTGTCCGACATACGTCTGTACATCTGACCTCGACTGCGAATCTGTGGGTAAATGTGTCTATACGTCCGACTCGATTTCAAATCCGTCCAATAAATTTCTATACGTCCGACTCCGATTACGGCATCCGTCTCGACCTACTTCTATGTGTCTGATTCGACTACGGATTTATGTCTGACTTTGATTATGGACCCGTTCGATATGCTTCTGTACGTCTGGCTCCGAATTTGAATTCGCTTAAGATAATCGTCGGAATATGATTCTGTCTGTCGTACTTTTGTACTTCTGACTCCGGATATGACTCCGTCTGACGTCCGTTTGATCTTCTGGTTCTGGTTAAGATTCTGTCCGCCGTATATTCAATTTGAGATGGTATGAACAGCCCTAATGCGGTGATATCGAAGGAAGATGGATGAATTTGGAAAATGAAGGCCTTTACAAGTTCTTCGATTAAGTGCAAATATGTAAACGACAAGAAGACCTTCCCGACCGATTTTGATCTACCATGAGGTTGAATTAACATTCGAGGACGAATGTTTTAAAGGGGGGGAGAATGTTATATCCCGCCTTTTTGCATAATCGAAAAATTCGCAATAATTGTGATTTATGAGAAAGGAGGCCATGTTTGAATTTTTTTTCTTAGTAGGTGTGTGGCGGATATGGAAGCTTGAATGCGGAAACAATGGAGAAGGCCTAAGGGCAAGATTGGAATTTTGGAAGTTTGTTTCGGGAAATTTGAAATGAGAATGTTAGTTCATTGGGCCAAATAAATGGAAAGAAAAATTGGGCCCAATACTTAAGGGGTGGCCGGCCATGAAGGCCAAGCCCACAAAATTTTTATGCAAATTTTCCATGTGCCTATCATGTGACAATTATTTATGAGATATATATGCATGAGCCTCTCTAGAATTTTCAAGAAAATCAAAGGAAAAATCAAGAAAAAGAGAAGGGAGCCGTCGGGTTAGGGAGAAAAAAAAAAAAAAAAGAAGGAAAAAATTTCCAAGCTCTCTACTTTGATTCAAAAGTTGTAATTCTCTTATACTCTTACTAAGTTCAAGGTGCTCTATAACTTAGTATAATTATTTTGGCAAGAGGACAATTCTAGTGGCAAGTGAAGAACTTCAAGGAAAGGTAATAATCTTATGCTCTTGTTATGTTATGAGAGGTGTATATATGATGTAGTAAGTGGAAAATGAATGAAAAGCATGAAAATTTTGTGTGTTGGGATTGTATGTATGTTGGTAGTGAGTATGCATATATATTGTATGACTATGATGATTTGAATTCATGTTGGAATCTTGTTGTAGTTATAGTAGAAATTGTATTGGAAGTGGAAGTTAAATGAATTAGTGAGAGTTGGCAAAATTAGTGTATGGCCGTGGCTATGGAAAAGTGTAAAATGGTGATGAATTGCTTTGTTTAATATGTTAGTTGTGTCGTTACGATTCTTATGACATAAATAAAGGTTTAATGAATTGAGTGTGTGCATCGAAAATGGTTGTATGTTGTTATGGGGAATTTGGTGAATTTTATGTGATTTTTGGTATAAGTATGGAAGTAAGGTTTAAATGCGAATTATGGTTATCGTTAATGAGTTTGGAAGGAAAATAATGTAGTTTGGTAGCTTTTGGTCGCATTGTTGAAGTTAGAATGGAAGTTATGATATTATGAAGGAAGTAGTACTATTCATGTTAGAATGCGTTCTAGTTCGATTGTGGTTGTTGTTAAGGATGTTGTTTGGTTGTTGTTGTTGATATTTTGAGCCGAGTTGAATCTCGGGGTGTCACATTTATAGGGGAGGTCTTTTGGGAATTTCGGTGGCCAAGTACTTAACCAAAGTTGAAATGTTAACTTGCATGAATAGTAACTCGGTAAAGATGACCATTTGCAGTTTTTGGGACGAAACGGGAATTGAGACTTGAGGAGCGTAAGGCACAACCAAGGTATGTAAAGCCTTCCCAATCTTTCTTTGGCATGTTCGAGTGTAACGGGCTTGGAAGCGAGCCTTGATTGCACTTCTGCGACTCACAATCCAAGATTGAAAATAGCGCCAAATCATTCAGTAAGATTTGTCACACCCCGACCTTACTAGGGTGTGATGGGCACCCGACCCTCCTCAGAGTCGAGCGAACCCTTAACGTTCGCGCTACTAAAACCTGCCATTTCAAAAATTTTAAAACAACATGAAACCTTTCAAAATAGAAATCATCGAACCTTTAGTCAATCACGTAATTTTTATCAACCAACAACATCCGAAAATACACACCCTTTAACATCTATAATCGATTCGCGCTCCTCGACACTCTAGCCGCCAGGACACCGTCCGCAAAGTCTCTAGGATATACAAATACCATGACATAAATGCCCGACTCGGCAACACTCCGAACCGAAATGGAGCTCGCCAATCCCGCGGAAACAACTCCTAGCAAAGTCTTCTCTTCATCCGGGTGTACCCGCGTGGCATGAAAACGCAGCCCCCCGAAGAAGCCGAGGGTCGACGGGATATGTACCGAGTATGTAAAGCGATTACAAATAATAACCATAGCTTAATTTAGAAGAAAAGAAATCACAATCAAGCTCATTACCCAGCCCTCGCCGAGGAAGTATAAATGTATACATGGGGTCCTAGAACAATCCTTAAGTAAATAATACAAATGAACACACATTCCTTAAGCAAAGGATGCAACCTAACCCGTGTGTCGCCTCCGACATACCAATGAAATAGTCCCTTCGGACGGCCGCTTCCGGCGCAATAATAATGATGGCCCCTTCGGGCATTGCCGCTTCCGCATAATGATAATGATGATAATAATAATAATAATAATAATAATAATAGTAGTAATAATAATAATAATAATCCCCTTCGGGTGTGCCGGTCCGAAAGATACGTCTATCCCGGCCCCATCGGACATGCCGGCCCCGACGTAAAATGATGGCCCCTTCGGGCATGCCGGTCCGACATACGTCTATCCCGGCCCCATCGGACATGATGGCCCCGCATCCTAGCCCCCTTCCGGCATGCCACTCGTGACATACGGCTATCCTGCCCCATCGGACATGCCACTCGTGACATACTACTAATCCTAGCCCCTTCGGGCATAATGATAATAATAATGAGATATCGCACCCCTTCGGAGTGGTTTTGAAAAGTTTAAATAATAAAATCTCACACCCCCATCGGAGTGGTTTTGTACGCACCCCTTCGGAGTGGTTTTAGAAAAGCCTTAGAAAATAATATATCACACCCCCTTCGGGGTGGTTTTAGGAAAGCTTTAGAAAATAATATATCACACCCCCTTCGGAGTGGTTTTAGAAAATCGGACTTTATACTTTCTTTAGCTCTTTAGTGTAAAACAAGTTTCAAGGTGATTCGGTTACACTTATGCAAGTTATAGATGTTTGAACATTTTTCTCAACAAGAGGTAAGGAATCTAATTCAATTACATTGAATGAATAGCACTCAATTTCAAACTCGGATTTCCATGAAACGAATAACCCCGAGGCTCAAATCCAAACTTAGTACCCCTAGGACATGCCAAAAGAAGGAAAGGGACGGTTTCCTTTACATACCTTTTCCGCTTCTTAAGCTTCTCCAAATTCGAATCCCGTTTTCTCCAAAATCTACAAATGGTCATGTTTACCAATTGTGAGTTATAGCTTCCAAGAGTTCAACTTAAATTCATGTTTGTCTACCGAAATTTCAAAAGATTTCCCCTATACATATAGCATCCCCGAGAATCTAACTCGGCAAATTGTAATCAACAACAATCCCGGAATGCAACCCGGCCAAACCAACAATCATAACAACAATATCAATACTCAACTCACAACATGTTCAAGACATTCTAACCCAAATCTTCCAATTGCCATAAGAACTCCAACAATACATTTATTTCTTTCAAACTCATAAATTATGTCAACAATCCGCATGCTAACGATCATCATTCTCATGCACACAAGAATTTATTTTAAAATCATATTGCTCTCCAAAACAGCCCGCAACATTTCCGACTTCCATTTGAGTCGTCAAACCTTCATTTTCACCACATAATCTACAACAATCAACAACCAAAATACTATATAAAATGAGTTCATTATATTTTTCTAAAATCAGCCCCTACACGGCCCAAGTTCCAAGCTACATAATTCCATGAATTCCGTTCATTTTTACATGCCAAACATATGCAACCATCCATAACAACATCAACCAACACTAAATGAATTTAGTTCTACACGTTTCTACTACACTACATATATTCGGCTACAACATAATACACCAAAATCTCATGAATTCCATTCATCTCCACACTCTACAACACACAAACCATGCATAGTATATGAAAGAGGAGATGAATTCCTTACCTTTTTCCTCCAACTTCTTTACTTGTCCCAAATGCGAAAACGATGAAACCAACGGTTTATCTTCCGAGATAATTATACCACGTCGAAGAGCGTCTTGAACTTAATAAGAATACAAGAGAATTACAATTTTTGGACCAAGATTGAAGGCTAGGAATTTTTTTTCTCTTTCCTTTTCTCTCTTCTCTTTCTCTTGGCTGTTTTCTCTCTCTCTTCTTTTTTTTGCTGAATTTTCCGGAAAGTTTTGGAACCGTTTTTGCTGAAAAAAAATAAGGTTCTGTCCCTTTTAAAAACTGCCAACGTCGCACCGTAGCTACAAGATGTAGCAAGCATCGTAGGCATCGTTGTGGCGGTACCGCGGGATTACGTTCTGCGTCGATAGTTCAGTTTGTAACGTCTATAATTCTCTACTCCGATGTCCTATCAATGAACGGTTTGTTGCATTACAAACTAGACTCGACGAACTTCATTTTAGGCTTTTAAAACACCTTAAAACTCCACATATACTATGAGATATGCGCCTCCATAGTTGACTTAAAAATTCGCCCAGCATTTCCCAAATTTTCGTCGAACTTATTTTCTTCAATTTACTCGATCTCGAAATATTCCAACGCACAAAATGCGGGATATAACAAGATTGAACCAATTTCTTCTAAATTGACCTGTAAGTATGCAACTTCCATAAATGGAGTCGAAACACTCTAAGATGGTTATGGACGACTCCCTAAGGTGTATTATCCATAATTTACGTATTTTACTATGGTTGGGTCCGAGGTGGGCCCACAAAACCCTGATACTCCCGGTATGGCTCAAATTGAACTATTTCTGTCCGTTCTTCATGGGTACCTCTCGATTATGTTTCCGTCCGTTAATTAATAAGTATTATGTCTATCCTTCTGAACCTTGACATTATTCTGACTTCCGGACACTCTGTTCTGATATAATCCGCTCTACTCGATTTGATCTATTTTCCGAACTATTTCGCTTTTATTAAGTCCGTATGTCGGTCCGTATGCATATGGTTTCTCATTAGTCCGTTACCCGCGGATGCCCCCAACGCTTCCTTCACCGCGCCCGGCCGGGTTCTCGTGATTCGTGCACTTCAAACACAACCGCATTATCTCACCGCGCAACGGCCCAAAACATATATATACCCCGGACGTGCGGGGCGGGATCCCGTCCGTATCCGATTATGATCCGATTATGATCCGATTATGTGATATTATGGGGATGGCGGCCGTGATGGCATTTGATCCGATATATATTCGTCCACCGCGTCCCGTACTACGAGAAGGGGTTCGTTACCGCGTCCCTTATTAAAGGGCCGGGATCCGATTTATGATGTGTATGTTCGTATATGCTTATGACTCGCATGCATGATCTCGAAAACTCGATTTGGATAAAGATCCGGCACGTCATATTTTCGCATGTCCGATTTTGGACACCGATTAAATCCGTCACATTTACACTCGTACGTCCGATTCGGCCCTCGATTACTCGTGAACCATACTAACACCGAGTATGCTTTCGGGCCGAGATCCCGTTCGACACCCCTCCGTACCTCCCCCCGGGGTCCGATTCTCGTCCGTACATTGCTAAATCCGTAAACCGACTAATTATGGATCCGATTCTCGTCCGTTACGGTTTTACGTATTCGATTCCCCGATTATGATTATGTATGTTACATTTCCACTTTACATACAAATCAAGAATTCCGCACATCAATATTCGTATCGACCCCCCGTTCTACGGGGGTTGTGTTACATGCTCACTGGTACGGACGCACCGCGTGATACGCCACCGGTCTAGGACTTTACGCCCGTACACTCAAGCTGAGAGCTCCCTTGATACGTCTCTCGAGCCGGTACTTTTGGTATATATCATTTTCGTTGTTCATATGTTCTGTATGTATGACTATTTGGGTACGGCGGGCCCCGTCCCGTCTTCTCGATTTAAATCGGTAAATGTTAGAGGCACACGTAGGCTTAGCAATATTCCGTGGGTTTGTGGGTTGTCTCCGGTCGGCACGTATGCAATTCGCTTATCTTGCGACTCGTCTGCTATGATAGCCCTAACGGCATTTCGTATGTGTTTCGGACATGTATATATGCATATGTATGTTTGTGCGAAGTATCGTATATCCGTATGAATTTATGTATGTTTAAATGGAATTAGCCGGTTGGTACGCCTATTTCCGATTCATGATTTGCACCAACAATTCACATTCTAACAATATCAGGACACAAATTACATCATGTCACTGGCCGGGTCGTGACAAATTACAACATCAATTTGAGTCATCAAGCATTCATTTCCAACATAGAATTCATAGCGACGATGACTAAAACACTAAGCGACATTAATGCGTTTTTTGTCATATTCCATGATCATTTTCGGCCAACACACAACATATATACATATGGATAATTCTCATTCATTTCTTCACACTACAACCATCAACATACTATATAGAACTTAATTCATCACTTCAATACAACACCACACACACACACTTACACGGCTAAATCTCACACACATGGCCTCAACTCCAACACACTTTATTTCATGAATTTCCTTCATTTTAGCATACTACAACATACATCAACCTTTATAACACATAAAACATAATTGATTCTTACCTTTCTTCTTCAACTCCTCAATTTGCCTAGGGTTTGCGATCTACACAACGGGTGATTGGATGACCCGAACAATGCTTCCACGCTACTTAGGGACCTCAAAATAGTGGGTTTGCATCAACAAAATAATTTTAGAAGGACTTGAATGAAAGTTGGTTTTTTTCTTCTTTTGGCCGAGAGCCTCACTTCTCTTCACTTCTTGTTCTTATTTTTTTTTTCTAAGTGTGGGAATGATAAGGATGACTAGTTGGTCATCTTTTGTACCAAGGCAAGACTTGTATAAGTGTCTCTTGGCCCACACTATGTGTTGGAGCAATAGAAATTTAACACAAAATGGGTGGGCCAAGTCTTACACTCCACGGCCAAAGCATGCAAAAATGCATGATTTTCAAGTTTCACTAATTCCAATTTTGGTCCCAAATTTTCCTAAGTGCTCTATACCAACAAATTCATGCACAACTTATGTCTCAAAATAAAATCGAAGGTCAAAAGTCTCGACTTTGTATCCCGAAATGGTTTGGTCCCTAACTTACCATAGTTAATCCGAGTTGTCTCAATGTACGAAAATACGGGATATAACATCCTCCCCCTTTAGAACATTTGTCCTCGAATGTTAAATCAACCTTACAGGTCATACAAACAATTTGGGGGAGTTTCCTTTTTCAATCATCACAACAATTCATTGATCAACAATCTATCAAACAACATAGTCGAGTAAAGAATTCGGATTACCTGTAGGCCCTGAAAATAAATGAGGATACTTCTTCTTCATCTGTTCCTCAGGTTCCCAGGTCATCTCTTCACGATTATTGTTTCGCCACAGCACTTTAACAGAAGCCACATCTTTATTCCGCAACTTTCTTACCTGACGATCCAATATGGCTATAGGCTGCTCTTTATAAGATAGCTCTTCTGAGACCTGGATATCATCTACAAGAAAGATTCTGGAAGGGTCACCAATACATTTACGAAGCATAGAAACATAAAATACCGGGTGTACCGCTCCCAAATCACCAAGTATCTAACTCGTAGGCAACCTTGCCTATTTTACGAACGATCCGATAAGGCCCAATATATCTCACCGAGCTTCCCTTTCTTGCCGAATCTCATAACACCTTTCATAGGTGACACTTTCAGGAAAACCCAATCGCCAATCTGAAACTCCAAAGGTCGACGGCGATTATCTGCATATGATTTCTGTCGACTCTGAGCCGCTAACAATCGCTCCCGAATGAGTTTCACCTTATCCACTGCCTGCTGGACCACATCTGGGCCAATCAACTCGCCCCCAACATCAAACCAACCTATCGGTGACCTACACTTTCTGCCATACAACGCCTCGTACGGTGCCATCTGAATACTGGAGTGGTAGATGTTATTATAAGCAAATTCAACAAGTGGCAAATGGTCATCCCAGCTACCTCTGAAATCAATAACACAGGCTCGCAACATATCTTCCAATGTCTGAATAGTGCGCTCGGCCTGTCCGTCGGACTGGGGATGGAATGCTGTACTGAGACTCACCTGCGTCCCCAATCCTGGCCCCGAAACGATCTCCAAAAATTGGCTGTGAACCGGGCACCTCTCGTGAGAGATAATAGATATAGGAACTCGTGAAGTCGCACAATCTCCTTATATATATAGCCCGGCATAATCCTCACCCGAGTAGGTAGTCCGGACCGGAAGAAATGGGCTGATTTCGTCACCGATCAACAATAACCCAAATGGAATCATACCTCCATGGAGTGCAGGTAAACCCGTAATAAAATCCATATTAATGATCTCCCACTTCCACGATGGTATCTCCATCTCCCGCAATCGCCCACCGTTCTGGTGCTCAATCTTAACCTGCTGGCAATTCGGACACTGAGCGACGAACTCTGCTATATCTCTTTTCATACCATCCCACCAATATAAGCATCTGAGATCGTGGTACATCTTCGTCGACCCTGGGTGAACAGAATAACGGGCATAATGTGCCTCGCCCATAACCTGTCGCCGCCAGCCCGCAACGTAATGTGTACACACACCGCCCCTTGTGTAATAGTACTCCATCGGATGTAAGCTCGAACGGGGTCCTTTCCTTCTCAAGGGTTGTGTCCCTATACTGTGCCAGAATAGGATCCTCATACTGATGCCGCTTAATATCTTCTGTAATAGAGGATTCAGCAATACCTCGAACAGAAACCCCAACATCTCCAGAATCAGCCAAACGAACTCCAAGACTGGCCAACTGATGGAGCTCGCGAACCATTTCTTTCCTCTCTGATGGCACGTCTGCTAGGCTACCCATAGACTTGCGACTAAGTGCATCTGCCACAACATTAGCTTTCCCCGGATGGTAGAGAATATCAACATCATAATCTTTCAGCAACTCTAACCACCTCCGCTGCCGCAAGTTCGACTCCTTCGTTTAAAGATGTATTGGAGGCTCTTATGATCGTATAAATATCAACATGAACACCGTATAAATAATTTCTCCACATCTTCAAAGCATGAATCACCGCAGCCAGCTCCAAATCGTGAGTAGGATAATTCTTTTCATGTTTCCTGAGCTGCCGGGAAGCATAAGCTATCACTCTGCCGTGCTGCATCAACACACACCCCAAACCAATACCGGAGGCATCACAATAAATCACATACCCATCTGGACCCTCGGGAAGAGTCAGGACCGGAGCTGTAGTCAACTTCTCTTTCAGCAACTGGAAGCTACGCTCGCAAGCATCAGACCACTGAAACTTTGCTCCCTTCTGAGTCAGCCTTGTCAAAGGCGCTGAAATCGAAGCAAATTTCTCTACGAACCTCCTGTAATAACCGGCCAACCCCAGAAAACTACGCACCTCCGTCGGCGTCGTAGGCCTAGGCCAATTCTTTACGGCCTCAATCTTCTGGGTATCCACCCGGATGCCATCAGCTCCAATAATATGTCCCAGAAATGCCACTGAAGTCAGCCAGAATTCACACTTAGAAAATTTAGCATACAATTTCTGGTGCCGGAGTGTGCCAAGTACCGTCCTCAAATGATCCGTGCACCGCTTTCGATCGAGAATAAACCAGATGTCATCAATGAACACAATCACGAACATGTCTAAGAACGGTCCGAATACCCGATTCATCGTGTCCATAAATACCGTGGGCATTAGTCCGCCCAAAAGACATCACTCGAATTCATAGTGCCCATACCGGTCCCGTCGCCGCCTCTTGGGAATATCGCCTCTCATACCCATACCGATGATAGCCTCGACCGCAGTCTATCTTCGAGAAACACACGGCACCCCCGCAACCGATCAAACAAATCATCAATCCGGGGAGGATATTTATTCTTGATGGTTACCTTATTCACCGGTCGGTAATCAATGCACATCCGCTAGCCGATCCATCCTTCTTCCTCACAAACAATACCGGCGCTCCTGTATGGCGATGTCGGGGCCTAATAAAGCCCTTCTCTAATAAATCTCTCAATCGCTCTTTCAATTCTCGTGATTGCAGTGCCATTCCGTACGGAGGAACAGAGATAGGCCGAGTATCCGGCAACAAATCAATAGAAAACTCTATCTCCCGCTCGGGGGAAAGCACGGAAGCTCATCCGGGAAAACATCTAAGAACTCATTAACCACCGGACCGACTGAAGAATCGGTGCCTCGCTCTAAATCATGAACACGGACCGTATGATAAAAAATATACCCCTTTTCGATCATTTTCCTTGCCTTGAGGTATGAAATAAACTTACCCCTCGACGATGTATTACACCTCGCCCACTCTATAACCGGTTCCCCCGGAAACTGAAATGGACTATCTTCTTTTGACAAAGTCAACATTAGCATAACAAGAAGCTAGCCAATCCATACCCATAATCACGTCGAACTCGGTCATATCTAACTCTACCGTATCGGCCTTAGTACGGCGGCCACGTATAATCACCGAACAATCTCTATAACCGATCGGCTATACCGTAATCCCCTATCGGTGTAGCTACCTCAAAGGGCTCTATCGGCTCAGATTCTATCCCAATTTTAATAGCAACAAGGGGAGAAATATATGATAATGTAGACCAGGATCAATCAGTGCATACACATCTCGAGAGAAAACCAGTAATATACCTGTGACGACATTAGGCGACGCCTCCTGGTCCCGTCGGCTGGCTAATGCATAACGCGGTTCGAAGGACCGCTAGAACCAGGAACTCCACCACGACCCCCGCCTCGGCTCGCCGATGCCGGCATACCCGCCCCGCCAGGCGCATAGATACCGAGGATGAAGATGAACCGCCGCCGACCCGGTAGATCGAGCCGCGCCGCCCGCACCACCTCTAACCGACAATCTCTCATTAGGACGGCCCCGACGGCCGCAAGTAAAGCACGCACCCGTGGCACGAAAGCACTCTCCGGGTGCCGTCCTTATATATATATATATATATATATATATATATATATATATATATATATATATAATATGTGAGGGGCACATGCCCTTATTTTTTTTTTTTTCCATTTTTCTTTTCTTTCTAGAATTTTCTTTCTTCTCTTGATTTTTCTAACATGGTCAAAGAAGACCAATTGTCTTATTTTGTACACTTTAGTCCCCAAAGTAATGTGGGCATATACTTATGCCACATGGCCCACATGAAAGTTTCAAGAATTTTCTTGAACGTTGTGAAATTACCATTTTGCCCCTAGGCTTCCACGATATTACCACGAACCATTTTGCGAATTTTCCTTTTTACCCTTGGCCTTTTTCCATATTTTCATACTAGTAATATTCATAAATAATATTCACCAACAACTTGTTCACCAAAATAATTTTGGAAATAGTCTTACCTTTAATTTCTCGCAATTATTCCAAATTATCCGAACGTGCGAAATACGGGCCGTAAAATGTCCTAACATATTCTGCCCCTCACATGCTTATATATATATATATATATATACAAGGGGTGATGACTTATTCATCACTCTAATTGAAGAAGCAAGAAAAAAAAAAAGGAGAAAAACAATGACGCAGGGGCAAAAAGAAATCTTGAGAATTATGTCGCACCGAAGGTCCTCTACAACGTGGTGTAATTATTTCGGAAGATAGGGCGTTCGTTTCATCGCTTCACAAAATATATACACAACCCCAACGTACACAAGTAAAATTCATGAACATATATGGCATGGTGTTGTCAACCCACTATACATGCACTCTACGTACCCTTATCCCACTTTAGCATAATAACGAGAATATACATAACGAAAACATAAACATATGACGGGATGTCGCACGAAGGCCCCGCCGTACCCATACACAATCTAACCGTATATGTACATAACAGTCGAAAAAAGACTATACCAAAAGTGCAAGCTCCGAACAACGTGCAAGGGAGGCCGGAAAATAGCCGGTAGATAGCCTAAGCGGGCGGATACGCAAAGCGTGTGTCGGTACAGATGCGGGCATGAAACGCGGCATGAAACGCCCCCCGAAAGGGGTCGGTTTAAAAATGTATCGAATATGTAAAGCAGAGACTGTAATAAATAAATTAAGATCAGAACGGGTTATGCGGAGAACAAACGGAATACATAAGTAGTCAAAATGCATATCAGAAATCATAAATAATATATGCAGAAAACATATGCCAAAACCGGTCCTGTTAGGGACTCGGCGATCAGAACGTGGTCGCCCCCGACACTGGCACCACAAATCACAACAGATCATATCATAATAGATGGCCATATCAGATCAGAATCAATAAGTATCAACATAAGCGTACATGGCACATCATACTCCACAACCCATGTACGTATTATACCGCCCTCACACCGGAGCACGGCGAACAATGCAGAAATACGCTTGAAAACATATCCGGCCGGGCTCGGTGTGGGAAACATTGAGGCATCCACGAATGGAATAGTGAGAGACTAAATGCAATAAACATCCATATAGATTTTTCGGAGACTCAATGAAGCATAGGGAATAACAAATCAAGCAATGGAATCGAACGGAATCATATTGAAGTGAATTTTGGATGTCATAATGGATTACGGAGAAATAACCTTTCTATGATAATTTTCATGTTCCAAAATAGTTTATAAGACTTAAGGACATATTTAAAACAATTTTTATTCTAGTAGTTAGAAGGATAGTAAAACATTTCATTTATATGCTCGAAAACAAGACAATAGTAAAATGAACGACAAAGCGGGAATAGTGGGCCCGCCTCGAGTCAACCGAGGCGACGGACGCAAATTATGTATCTTAAGTCTATAGAATCAACCATGGAGGTCCTAGGGACATTCCTTAACTTTCTAGGCCATTTGTGAGAGTTTACACAATCTTTCAACAAAACATACTTAAAGGATTCAATTCTATTGAATGAAAAAGGAACATTTTCAAACGCGGATTCCGATGAACAGAATACTTCCCAAGGCGCAAATCCGATCCTAGTACATTTAGATCATGCCAAGAGAGAAATAGGAAGGCTTTACATACCTTTTGGGCCTCTTACGCTCTCCAAAACTCACTTCCCGTTTCGTCAAAAATCTGCAAATGGTCACATTGACCGAGTTACTATTCATGAGACCTATAATTTCCAAACTTAACCAATATTGTTCTATAAAAATTTGGGCAGCATCTCCCCTATATATATGACATCCCCGAGATTCAACTCGGCTCAAAATGATCAACAACAACCAAACCAACAACATTAATACACAACAAGAATCATATACTACCACAAATAGTCTTCTTCCAACATAAGACAACAACTTCCAAACTAACTTCACATTTCAATCCAATATCAATATTTTCATCATCATTAACCATCAAGATCATTCTAACACCATTTGGAGACATTATATATAGTTTTTCATATTAATTGCAAAATATGCAAACTTCCCACCAAAATCATAACTCATCCGAAACTTCCGTTCTTCGATGAACATATTCATAACACATAATCATCTCTCAAATCCATTAACAACAATCATAACTAGCATTTAAACAATACATTCCCATAATTACATAACACTATGTTAGAATGCATATACTTTCCTACAATAACACATATGCAATTCTAATGCCAAACTTAAATCGTTAAACCTCCATTTACACTACAAGGATCACAACGACGCAACTAACATATTAAACAAAATAGATCATCACTATTCCATTGCCATGGATCACACGGCCACATATCAAATTTCATCTCAACAAGTTTTCTTTCCATCTTTCCTTCCCAATGCAATTTTTATAATGTCTATGATTATAATACAACATAAAATTTAACATAATTACACTACACATTACATGCACACACACGGCCACACACCATATTCCTTCCACTTTGCAAACTTCCATTTTTCTATACTTTCAACTCATTTCCATACACTACAACACATTCAAGCCTTCATAACATAATTAGAAGGAAGAATTCTTACCTTTGTCTTCAAACTTCTTCACCTAGCCAAGTTGTCCAAACAAAGAAACCAAAGCTCAATCTTCCGAAACAACTACGCCAAGTCGACAAGGGACCTCAAATTAGTATGAAAACCACAAGAAAACAATTTTGGAATCAAGATTTTGGGTGGAATTTCTCCTTTTTTTTTGTGTTCCGAACTCTCCTCTCTTTCTTGTTTTTTTTTGTTCTTTTTCTTTTTGTTTCTTGAATTTTCTTGAAACCTCCCAACTCTTATAATTTAGGTGGTCACATGCAGTGGTCACATGACCACAACATGGGTTTGGGCCAAGCCCCCCATGGCCGGCCACCCTGGCCTTTGGGCCTAGTTTTCTTTTTTTTTTTTTTTCCTTTAAGCCCAATTGATGATGGATCGCTTTTGGAAATTCACGGAACTAGTTTACAAGATTCCAATTTTGCCCTTAACCTTCCTTAATATTTTCGCGTCAATATTTCCTTAAACATCTCATGCACACTAAGTAAAATCCAATTAAAGCCTTATTTCTTAACATTCCAATTATTTCCAATTTTTCCGAATACGCACAAAATGCGAGGTATAACATCCTCCCCCCCTTTAGAACATTCGTCCTCGAATGTTAAACTAATCATATAGGGGTGTATAAGTAATTTAGGGAGGAGTTCCTCTTATTATGGCTAGCACAAATAATTCATTGCTTAACCAATATTCGTACACAGGAATTTAAGTTACCTGGAGGTGTCGAAAACAAGTGAGGATACTTCTTCTTCATTTCTGCTTCGGCCTCCCAAGTCTCTTCTTCGCGGTTGTTATTCCGCCATAATACCTTAACCGAGGGTATATCCTTGGTGCGTAGTCTCCTCTCTTGGCGGTCCGGAATGGCCACCTACGTTCCTCGTATGACGGATCCTCGATCACCCGAATGTCCTCTCATCGGGAATACTCCGGAAGGGTCGCCAATAAATTTACGCAAAGATAGACACATGGAATACCGGATGTCCGCTTCCCATCCGCCGGCAAATCCAATTCATAAGCAACCTTGCCAACTTTGCGGACGATCCGATAAGGCCCGATATACCTTGGACTAAGCTTCCTTTTTGCCGAATCTCATGACGCCCTTCATAGGTGACACTTTTAAGAATACCCAGTCACCCACTTGGAATTCCAAAGGTCGGCGGCGTTTATCTGCGTAAGATTTCTGTCGGCTTTGAGCCGCCAACAATCGTTCCCGAATAAGCTTTACTTTATCCACTGCCTGCTGGATCACATCAGGGCCAATTAATTTAGTTTCACCGACGTCGAACCAGCCAATAGGGGATCTACATTTTCTACCATATAATGCCTCGTACGGCGCCATCCGAATGCCGGAATGGTAGCGTTATTGTAAGCAAATTCAACCGGTGGCAAATGGTCGTCCCAAAGCTACCTCTGAAGTCAATAGCACAAGCCCGCAGCATATCTTCTAACGTCTGAATAGTACGTTCAGCCTGCCCATCAGATTGCGGGTGAAATGCCGTACTAAGACTTACCTGAGTCCCCAGTCCCTCTTGGAATGATCTCCAGAAATTAGCTGTGAACTGGGCACCTCTATCAGTAATAATAGATACAGGAACGCCGTGGAGCCTGACTATCTCCTTAATATACAATCTGGCGTAGTCCTCTGCGGAGTAAGTAGTCCGAACTGGGAGGAAATGGGCTGATTTAGTCAGTCTGTCGACAATAACCCATATCGAATCATACTTCCGTGGCGTGCGGGGTAGACCTGTAATGAAATCCATATTGATAATTTCCCACTTCCACGTCGGGATTTCCATTTCGTAATAATCCTCCGGCTTTTGATGTTCGATTTTGACTTCTTTGGCAATTCGGACACCGGGCAACAAATTCGAAAGCAATATCCCTTTTTCATATTATCCCACCAAAATAAACACCTAAGGTCATGGTACATTTTTGTAGCCCCTGGGTGAATAGAATACCGAGAATAATGTGCTTCGCCCATTACCTGTTGCCGTAGGCCTGCAACGTCGGGTACGCATAATCTGCCCCTATATAGCAATACTCCATCGGACGTAAGCTCAAACGGGGTATTTTCTCGGTCAAGGCCTGTGTCTCGATACCGTACCAGGATAGGATCTTCGTACCGCGTCGCTTGATTTCTTCTATAATAGAGGACTCAAAGAAATTCTCGGACGAAACCCCATTGCCCTCGAATCGGCTAGACGTACGCCAAGGTCGGCTAGGCGACGAGATATCACGAACTATTTCTTTCTTCTCTGATGGAACATCTGCCAAACTACCCAAAGATTTTCGGCTAAGTGCATCCGCCACTACATTGGCTTTCCCCGGATGATACAGAATGTCGACATCATAATCTTTCAAGAACTCCAGCCATCTCCTCTGTCGCAAATTCAGCTCTTTTTGCTTAAAAATATATTGGAGACTCTTATGATCCGTATAGATATCAACATGTACGCCATACAAATAATGTCTCCATATCTTTAAAGCGTGAATAACCGCAGCCAACTCCAGATCATGTGTAGGGTAATTTCTTTCATGCTTTTTAAGTTGCCGGGAAGCATAGGCTATGACTTTACCATGTTGCATTAAAACACAACCCAAGCCAACACCGGACGCATCGCAATAAATAACATACCCGTCTGGACCTTCAGGTAGAGTTAAAACCTTGGAGCCGTAGTCAATTTTTCCTTCGGCGGTTGGAAGCTTCGTTCACACGCGTCCGTCCACCGGAACTTGGCCCCCTTTTGAGTCAACCGGGTCAAAGGTGCCGAGATTGAAGCAAATTTTTCCACAAACCTCCGATAATACCTGCCGGTCCCAAAAAGCCGCGTACCTCGGTGGGTGTCGTAGGTCCGGGCCAATTCTTTCACGGCCTCGATCTTCGCGTGTCCACCCGGATACCGTCGGCTCCAATAATATGTCCCGGAAAAGTCACGAAGCCGCCCTATAATTCGCACTTGGAAAATTTAGCATATAATTTCGCCGACGGAGTACCCCAAGGACCGCCCTTAAATGATGCGTATGCGCTTCCTCCGACCGGGAATAGACCGAATGTCATCAATGAATACAATCACGAACATGTCCAAGAATGGTCCGAATACCCGATTCATCGCATCCATGAATACCGCCGGAGCATTAGTTAGCCCGAAAGACATTACTCTGAACTCATAATGGCCATATCGAGTCCGGAACGCTGTCTTCGGAATATCTGACTCCCGTACTCGTACCTGATGATAGCCCGATCGCAGATCTATTTTTGAAAAGCACTTGGCGCCCTGCCTCTACCGATCAAACAAATCGTCAAGGGGGAGGGGGTATTTATTCTTTATAGTTACCTTGTTCAATTGTCGGTAATCGATACACATCCGGAGTGATCCATCTTTCTTTCTGACAAATAGCACCGGAGCTCCCCAAGGCGAAGTGCTGGGTCGAATGAAACCTTTTTCTAGCAAATCTTTCAGCTGTTCCTTCAATTCTTTTAATTCAGCGGGCGCCATTCTATACGGAGGAATAGATATGGGCTGGGTACCTGGCAGCACATCTATAGAAAAATCTATCTCCCTTTCAGGAGGCAGACCCGGGAGTTCGTCTGGGAACACGTCTGGGAATTCATTAACTACCGGAACTGACTGGAGAGTCGGCGTCTCTGCCTTTAAGTCTTGTACCCGAACCAGGTGATAAATGTAGCCCTTTCTGATCATTTTCCTCGCCTTAAGGTATGAAATAAACTTACCTCTCGGCGAGGCGTGTTACACCCGCCCATTCTATCACTGGCTCTCCTGGGAATTGGAAGCGAACTACCTTCCGCTGACAATCAACATTAGCATAACAGGAAGATAGCCAATCCATACCCATAATGGCATCAAAATCAATCATATCCAGCTCTACCAGGTCAGCTTTAGTACAACGATCACATATAGTTACTGAACAATTTTTATATACTTGTTTGGCAATAATAAAATCCCCCACCGGAGTAGCTACCTCAAATGGCTCTATAGGCTCGGGTTTTATCCCGATCTTATCACAATCAACGGAGAAATATATGATAATGTAGACCCCGGATCTATTAATGCATATGCGTACCGAGAAAAGATCAATAAAGTACCGTAACCACATCCGGAGATGCCTCCCGATCTGCCGGTAGCTAAAGCATAAATGCGGTGTGAGGGGCCACCGGAATCGGATGCCCCGCCACGGCCTCTACCGCGGCCAGCAGGTGTCGACGTACCTTGCCCCGTGGGGCGCATAGCTACTGAAGCAGATGATGATCCGGCAGCTGATCCGGTGGGCTGTGCTGCGCCACCCAGATTACCCCTATACGGGCAATCTCTCACTGTATGGCCCTGACGGCCACAAGAAAAGCACGCTCCGGTGGCACGGTAGCACTCTCCCGGATGATATCTACCACAATATGAGCACTGAGGTATAGGTGGCCTCGTCTGACCGGAGCCTCTATCTGCCTGTGATCCTGAAGCTCTGGAGCTCGGGCCTGCTCCTGAGTGTCCCATATCAGCTGATCTCCGGCCGGTGGGCCGGGAGGTGCACTCCGTGTCGGGCCGAGGAGGATGTCTCGCTACTCTGGCCGGGGTGGTCCGCTCCGAACTCTCGGAGTACCCCGATGTCCTTGCCCTTTGGGCGACTCCTGCTAAAATCCCGATCGGCCGCGTCCCCCGTGTCTCTCCTCCATGCCCGGGCATACGCCCGAATGCGGGCGATATCCATGTCCGGCCGAGCGACCCGTGGCTAGGCAATTATCAACCAAATACTTATCTAGACCCCCGATAAAATGATGCATCCGTCGGTCATATTAGCTACCAATGTAGGTGCATACCGGCCAAAGAGTCGAACTCCATGCTGTACTCCCTAACACTGCGGCCCCGCTGCCTGAGTAATAAAAATCTGTCCTGTCTGGCCCTCCGTAACTCTGGCGGCAGAAAATGACCCAGAAATGCCTCCGTAAACTCATCCCAAACAAGGGAGGGGCTCCCCTACCCCTGGATAACTCCCAGGACTCGTACCAGTTGGCCGCAACATCATGTAATCTATACGAGGCCAACTCAACTGACTCCGTCGGCGAGGCCTTAATCAGCCGTAGGGTGCGCAACATCTCCCTGATAAACTCATGGGGGTCTTCTTCGGGCTTCGTCCCGAAGAACTCTGGTGGATTACAAGTCAAAAACTCACGGGCCCTCGAAACGCCTAACCCGTGTGCCTGATCACCCCCTGCCTCGCGCCGCTGCTCCTGAGCTGCCACCCACCTAGTCAATAACTGTACCGCCTCTCGCATGGCTCGTCCTCCGCCCCCGGCCGTGGGGGCTAGGCCGAGGCGCCGGGGCTCTAGAAACGGCGGTGAAATCTCCCTCTCGCTCGCGACCGGCACCGGCTCGGTCCCCTCCGGTACGGTGGGTGGCGTCGCCGAGCCGGCCGTCGGAGGTACGATCTCCGGCTCGGGGCCGGGCATGGGCCCTAGTGACTGCGGGCCTGACTAGTCCCACCGGGCGCTGTGGATTTGCCCTTCTGGGCTGCCGTAGCCTTCTTTGGAGGCATATCTGAAAATTCAACAATTCAATTCGTTAGGAAAGAATCATCCTATTAATACAGTTCTACCGCACGATCTAAGACGGAAAAGAAGGGTAACATCCTAAATGCCCTGTAGCCTCCTGCTTATAGATGTGGTGCACATCACACCGATAAACAGGACTCTACTAGACACGGTCTGTAGACATTCCGAGGACCTAACCGCTCTGATACCACTTTTGTCACGACCCAACCCCGTAGGCCGTGACTCGTGCCCGAGTTGGGCACCCATACGTACCCTTATCCCACTTTAGCATAATAGCAGAATATACATAAATAACAGCTAAAGGATATCATCAGATGACGCACAAAAGCGAGTATGTCGCACGAAGGCCGATCAGGCCGTCACAAAATATATACACAACCCCAACGCACACAAGCTCACAGAACATATATACAGAACCCACTATACATGTCTACAGACCTCTACAGACAGAAAACATAAACATATGACGGGACAGGGCCCCGCCGTACCCATGAAATCCGTATATGTACATAACAGAGAAAGACTATACCAAAAGTGCAAGCTCCGAACAAGGGAGTGCGCCGGAAAATAGCGGTAGATAGCCTAAGCGGGCGGATCTGCAAAGCGTGTGTCGGTACCTGCGGGCATGAAACGCAGCCCCCGAAGAAAGGGGGTCAGTACGAAAAATGTACTGAATATGTAAAGCAGAGACTGTAATAACGAAATTAAGATCAGAACAGACTATGCGAAGAACAAACGAAATACATAAGTAGTCAAAATGCATATCAGAAATCATATATAATATATGCAGAAAACATATGCCAAAACCGGCCCTGTTAGGGACTCGGCAATCAGAAAGTGGTCGCCCCCGACACTGGCACCACAAATCATAACAGATCATAATAGATGGCCATATCAGATCAGAACCAATAAATATCAACATAAGCGTACATGGCACATCATACTCCACAACCCATGTACGTATTATACCTGCCCCCTCACACCGGAGCACGGCGAACAATGCAGAGAAATACGCTTGAGAACATATCCTGGCCCGGGCTCAGTGTGGGAAATGTTGAGGCATCCACGAATGGAATAGTGAGAAACTAAATGCAATAAACATCCCATAGATTTTTCAGAGACTCAATGAAGCATAGGGAATAACAAATTAAACGATGGAATCGGACAGAATCATATTAAGCGAAACCGGATGTCATAATGGATTACAGAGAAATAACCTTTCTATGATCGTTTCCGTGTTCCAAAGTAGTTTATAAGACTTAAGGACATATTTAAAACAATTTTTATCTAGTAGTTAGAAGGATAGTAAAACATTTCATTTTATTTGCTCGAAAACAAGACAATAGTAAAATGAACGACAAAGCGGGAATAGTGGGCCCGCCTCGAGTCAACTGAGGCGGCGGACGCAAATTACGTATCTTAGGACTATAGAATCAACCATGGAGGTCCTAAGGACATTCCTTAACTTTCTAGGCAATTTGTGAGAGTTCGCACAATTCTTTCAACAAAACATACTTAAAGGGTTCAATTCTATTGAATGAAAAAGGAACATTTTCAAACGCGGATTCCGATGAACGAGAATACTTCCCAAGGCGCAAATCCGAACACACACATTTAGATCATGCCAAGAGAGAAATAGGAAGGCTTTACATACCTTTTGGGCCTCTTACGCTCTCCAAAACTCACTTCCCGTTTCGTCAAAAATCTGCAAATGGTCACTCTTACCAGTTACTATTCATGTAGTTCAAAATTCCAACTTTAGTCTAGTATTGATCTACCGAAATTTCGGCAGCATCTCCCCTATAAATATGACACCCCGAGAATCTATCTCGGCTCAGATACCAACAACAACCAAGCCAACAACATTAAACATCAATTAGGATCATATTCTAGTACAAACCGACATCTACACGCATAAGCGACAACTTACAACTAACTTCGCGTTTTCAATCCAATCATAACATTTTCATACTCATTTTATTATTCTCTAAAATCATTTCAACATCATCCCAATATCATTCTTCGAAACATTTCATATAATTACATCTCAACTATGTCAAAACTCATATACACTTAAACCCATAAACACATATATACATTTCTAACGCCAAACTTTAATCGTTAAACATCCATATACACTATAAAGGATCGCAACGACACCACTAACATGTTAAACAAAATAAGTTCATTACTATTCCATTGCTAGGTACTACACGGCCACATGCACTATTTCATCCCAACAAGTTTTCTTTCCATCTTTCCTTTCCCTTGCAATTTCTACAATGTCCATGATCATAATACAACATAAAATTTAACACAATTACACTATACAATAACATGCACACACGGCCACACACCATATCCCTTGCCTACTTGTAAACTCCCATTTTTCTATACTTTCATCTCATTTTCATGCACTACAACACAACCAACTCTTCATAACATAAATTAAAGGATTGAAACCTTACCTTTCTCTTCAAAATTCTTCACCTCCTCAAGTTGCCCAACCAATGAAACCAAAGCTCAATCTTCCGAAACAACTACGCCAAGTCGACAAGGGACCTTGAATTAGTATGATTGTCACAAGAAAACAACCTTGGAATCAAGATTAAAGGACTTGGGAATTTTCTTTTTTTTTTTTTTTTGTGTTCGGCTTCGAGGGTCGTTTGGTATAGCTCTTGGAAATTTTTTGTTTTCTTGAATTTTCTTGAAACCTCCTTGTTCTTAAATTAATGAATTGGTCACATGAGTGGTCACATGACCATTCATGGGTATGGGCCAAGCCAATATATGGCCGGCCACCTTCCTTTTGGTTGGGCTAGTTTTTTTATTTTTTGTTTCAAGCCCAATTAATGATTGATCGTTTTGGAAATTCACGGGACTAATTTACAAGATTCCAATTTTGCCCTTAACCTTCCTTAATATTTCCGCGTCATTATTTCCTTAAACATCTCATGCACACTAAGAAAAATCCAATTAAGGCCTTATTCCTCAACATCCATATTATTTCCAATTTTTCCGAATACGCACAAAATGCGAGGTGTAACACTATCAAAGACAGTTAATACTCGAATGTTACTGGTATATGAGTACATCCTTTAAAGGGGGGAAAGAACATATTCACTTCTACGATGAACTACAATATTCCCGAGCTCAAAAGAGGGAAATGTACTAGCTTGAAGGAGGCAGAATTCGAGATGAAACGATATATCAACAATGCGTTAAAGAAAATTGAGAATGGACTAAATACAAGTATATTATGAGACAAATGTGGAAAGGAAGGCATGACAAGATGATAAAGGTTTAGCGAATCAAAGAGAATAAGTTTTGTCAAAGCAATACGTTGTGTTCTGGGCGATGATTCGAATCACTCACACCGGAGAAATTTTTGTTACAACTAAATATGCGGTAACATACTCTAAAAGGTAATAGAAGGAGTAAGAAGGGCCTGCAAGCTGACCAGTAATAAATATAAGGGACAATCGGGACTACTAAGAAGAACTTGTAGCACTAGAAGAGACGAAAGCTTTAAAAAAGGAATATTTATAGGAAGTTCAATGATCTTAAAAGGAAAGGAAGATAGTGTGCCTATGGATAGCAAGACAACGGTACTGCCTGAGATTAGAAAGTACCTCGTAAGTTGCAAAATTCCAAGTCGCCGATTATATCAATTGTGAGAGTGTATGACATAGAACCATATAAATAATCATCGTAATGAAACGGCCAATAGAATGGTGCAAGGTCGATGAGTACAAAAAAAGATAATCTAAAGTAGCACCAGAGAAGCAATCAAGGAAAGGTGTCATATCTAAACAAGAGAGTTTGTCCACTAGTAGAGAAATAAGGAGCAAGGCAAAAGAGTACAACAATCAAGAGTACTCACAGATCGGCAGGGAGCTGTAGCAATCATGAGTTAAGACCATCTTAATGGCAACAGGTTCCAGAATGGTAACTAGATATCAGTTCACCCTTGGGTACATACATAGGGACATTAGGATTTGGAACTAATGAATGAAGAATTAGGAAAATATGAAAGAAGACTAATGAGCCCATAGTATCAGAGCATGGAGAACAGGAACTAAAGGAGGACAACCATTTCAAGAAATTAATGATAGCATCATAAGCTCACAAGCTACAACATTTGAGGACGAATGTTTCTAAGGGGGGAAGAATGTTACACCTCGAAAAAAAATTGATTTGTTTGCATTGGAAGTAAACTAACGTAAGCTCAAAGAGGTCATGGAACCCTTATAAGGTTAAGGAATACTCTTAACAAGTGTGAAGAAAGTGTCCAAAGGTTCCGGGATCAAGAAAATCGAAGAAAATAAGTTTGACGAAAATTTGAAAAAAGTTGGCAAGATTTTGGACAGAAATTTTGTGTCAAATTAGGAGGGGTATATCTCTGGGTATATTAGGAGTTCTGAGGTGTTTCAAGAGCCTAAAATGAATGGAGTCTAGTTTCCAATGTAATAAACTGTTTGTGGATATGACATCGGAGTAGGGAGTTATGGGCATTTTAAAACGGACTGTCAGAAACCCGCGAACCTACGCGAAAATTCTAGAAACTACTTAAAAAGGCCCAACAATTTCGGCCCATTAGCACAAAACCAAATTGGACTATTATATATACCCCTTAATTCATATAACTCATCATTTTTCATCAATTTCTCATCATCTCTCACCTCCACACCTCTCTAGAATCCCCCACGACATTCATCCAATCTCCAAACCTCTCCAAACTTATCCTAAATCCTCTAGAACCTTCTTTCAACTTCTACAACATGCACATATATTCCTACAAGCATTTTTAACATAGCCTCAAGTCCTAAGAAGTCCTAGAAAGATCTCCAAACATATTCCAACATGTTTCCAAGCCCAAACCAAGGATCAAAGTAAAGATTAAAGTGGTTAAGGGTTTCCAAGTGAGTTCTACACTTGTCTCCTCTTCTTGAAGATGTTGGGGTGAGTATTTTTAAGGTGGAGAAAACAAGGAATTGAAGTGTTCTTGAATTTTGAGGTAAGATTTCATATTAGTTTCATGATTATGAGTTTGTTTTGTAGTTATGTTATGATTTGAGGAGAAGAATATTGGAGGAAAAGTTCAAATATGCAATTGATGATAATAATATGAGTATATAAGGGGTTGTATAAAGTTGTTGTTATGGATTAATTATGAAAAGAAGTTTTGGGATTGAATTGAGTATAGTTTGAATGTAATTATGGAATTGTTGATGTTTTATTGTGTTTTGGGAGTTGTTTTGAAGATTGGAGGGAGTAGAAGATATAGGGGAGATCTTTGCCCGAATTTTTATCTATTCAAAAGGGGTTTAATTTGAAGGCTTAAGATAAGCATATGATGATAAGCCTAACAATAATATGAATTCTCTTGAATGTAGATTGAGAGCTTGGGAGGATAAGCGTTAAGTAGTTAAGGAGACCAAAAAGATATATTAAGGCTAGTCCCTTTCTTTCAAAAGGCATGATTCCTATGTTACGATTCCATATATGTTTCCATAACCTTCTTACTTCCAAAAGTTAGAAGTTCATGATTCTGAAAAGCTTCTTATGATACGAAAGATGATATGTTTTCTATGATGAACATGATGATGATGATTTTAATTTTAAAGACTCCAAAGCTTATGATTTTAATGCTATTATGAGATTATTGAACTTATTTCATGATTTTCTCGATTTTACTCATTGTTGTTGATCTCACCTTATAATAATTGTTCCTTCAAGGTGAGATTTAGCGATGATGATTGTTCCATAATATAAATCGGAGGTTACCGATATTACGTCACCCGATAAAGTAGTAGCTTTTATTTGGGCTCTCATGCATGCTACTTGTTTTATATATGCATATGATGTATATATATTTATATATATGTATGGGATATGGGGAAAGGTGAGGCGTTATATACGCATAACCACCTGATCAGTTGGTATATTATGATATCGTACTGGACGCAGGATGCCCGGACGCGAGATATATGGATAAATGGATCGGGTCATTCGTTTCGCGGCATATATATATATATATATATATATATATATATATATATATATATATATATATATATATATATATATATATATATATATAATGATGTGATATATGGATGTCGCTCCTTCCGCAACAATATAATATATTTATGGATCGGGCTGCACGTTTCGCAACATTATTATTTATATATATGAGGAATGTTTTTTTTTTACAAAGAAAACTAAGCATGCATGGTCTCCGCCTTCAGAGGTAGTCAGAGGTACAGGTTATCCTTATCTCATGAAATGTTCCGTATTTCTTGTTATGTTGTTATTCATGCCTTACATACTTAGTACACTGTTCGTACTGACGTCCTTTCTTGTGGGCGCTGCGCTCATGCCCGGAGGTAGATAGGTAGATGTATCTAACCCGTAGGTGCTTTATCAGCGGATTCTCAGGAGCACTCCATTTAATTCGGAGCTGCAGTCTATTGGCATTAGTCCTTATGGTCACTTGTGTTCTATGTAGAGGCTCGTAGACATGTGTGTGTATAGTTAGATATATCATAACCTTATCAGTTCATGTTGTTGTATTATATTATGGAAGCCTTGTTGGCTTGTGTTTATGGGCATAGCTGTTGATGATTATATAGAGATGTGTCACTATCTTGTAACATGTGCCCTTACAGATTATGATATCCATGAGCTATCTTTATGGTCCAGCCAAAAATGATTATGAGATGCATGTTTAGAGGTGCTCGGTGTTATATCCCGCATTTTGTACGTTGAAATATTTTAAGTTGATTGCGGAAAGTTAATGACAAGGCTATTTTCCGACTTTGTTTTAAGGTACAAGTTTCTTATGATTTTATTGGATGGAATTATTAAGGAAAATTTGGGGTTAAAAGTGAATTATGAAAAGTTAAGCATTTCATGAAAATTAAGGGCTAAAAGTGAAATTTTAGAAACTTGTTAATTCATGAAAATGGCCATATGTGGCCATGTGTGGGTGTGGGCCATGGGCCACTTGGAGGAAACTTATATGTGATAAAAGATGACCAAGTCAATCATTTTTATCATCTTCCAACCTTAAAGAAAAATCAAGAAGCTTGGAGAAAAACCAAGAGGGTATTCGGCCATGGCAAGGCAAATTGAAGACCATGAATAGTGATCCAAAAAAATATTTTCTTCTAGCTTTTCTACTCATTGGAAGGTCCTAAACAACATGAAGTGGTTGTTGGAGCAAACAAATCC
Organism: Lycium ferocissimum; assembly: GCF_029784015.1. NCBI lineage: Eukaryota > Viridiplantae > Streptophyta > Magnoliopsida > Solanales > Solanaceae > Lycium > Lycium ferocissimum. The sequence goes on from NW_026727372.1 coordinate 42,414, forward strand.
CTTGTTCATGCAATTCTCAACCCTAGTCAAGTTGAAGAACAAAGTGGAAAAGGGTAAGTTTAATCTTGTTTTTATATGTTATGGATGATTTGTGCATGTTGTAGTGTGTAAAAAGGAACGAAATTCATGAAAGAATAGATGTTGAAGTTGAGTCGTGCATGTTGATGTCTAGCCGTGCATATATGATGTTGTGTAGGAATGGTGAATTAATTGTATTTAGCATGTTTGGGTGTTGTTATAGTGTGTGGAAGTGGATGAAAATCATGGAATTTGTGGGTGGAGGTGTTGGCCGAAAATGGGCTGTTTTGTGTGTTAGGGAATGAACAAATTTTATTTAGTATTTTTGGTTGTTGTTGTCATGGGTTATGTGGTGAGAATGAAGGTATTGAATGATTCAAGTTGAAGTTGTAATTGTTGTGGATTTGGCCGTGTATATGCTATGTTGTGTAGAAGTGAAGAATCAATTCTCTTTAGTATGTTTGGGATGTTGTGTTGTGGATTCTATGATGCAAATGAAAGTTTAATGGTTCAAATTGACGTTATAGTCGTTTGTGGTTTGTTATGGAAGTTAATGTGAATTAAATGTAGTTTCTTGAATCTATGGAAATAATGTTGTGAACGTGTGGATTATTGAAGTAGTGGATGAATTTGGAAGAAAGAAATGTATTGTTGTTGTTCTTATGGCATTTTGAAGTTTCGGGTAAGGTAGTATAATGGTTGAGTTGTTTTGAATATTGTGTGGATTGTTGGAAACATTCTTGAATCTTATTTGAATGATCTCGGATTAGTATTTGAATATGTGGGTGTCGATGTTGGTTTGAACGTATGTATTCGAATTGAATGAATGGAATGTTGTCGAATTATATGGAAAAGAATTACTAATATTAGAATGCGTTTTGAATTGGTTATTGATGTTGTTTATATGGTTATTGGTATTGTTGTTGAAGAATTGGCCGAGTTAAATTCTCGGGGTGTTGAATTTACAGGGAAAATGCCCAAATTTCGTAAATAAAGTGCGAGCTTAAAATGGGATTCCGAGGTGCCTATGACTAATGTTTGCTGTCTAATGACGTGTTGTAGATTTTGAGAAGCCGAGACTTGAGTTTGGATTAGCTTAGGAAGCAATCAAGGTATGTAAATCTTATCCTTCTTTTTTTGGCATGTCCTAGACGCAAGTAAGTTGTGATATGTTATGAGCCTTGGGGGTAATTCTATTCGTAAAATCCGAACATGTTTATGATTCATATTTGCTTTGTGATGTTGGCATCCTTAATATGGTCAAGCTATGATCCGTATGTCTTTGATATGATTGGATTTGAAATGCTATGTGTACGGTTTGTTCCGAAAGGATCTTATGCCTAAAAATGTCCGTAACTTTAATAGACAGAACCGGATTGCTTTGATATGCTTGTAAATGATCCTATAACGTATAAGGTGTTACACCCCAATCTTGATCAGGGTGTGATGGGCACCCGACCCCGTAACCGGAGCTGAGCGAACCCGCTGACCCTTACTACGTCCTTAATTAATTTTTTTTGAACCTCTAAGTCACGTATACAATAAGATTACTAAAACATTCTTTTATGGCTTTTTAAATCAAGTAAAACATGTAACTGTACAAACTTGTATTATATTACAAACTGACTCCCGAAACCCACGACTACGTCGCAAAGTCTCTAACGTAATCGGGGATCGGCGATCGTACTCGACTCGGCTACACTCCGGGCCAAATGGAGCTTGCCAACTTCGCCGGAACATCTTTTATATTAACTTCGATCCATACGGGTGTACACGCGGCATGAACGCAGCCCCCGAAGAAGAGGGGTCAGTACGAGCAATGTACTGAGTATGTAAGACATGAATAATAATAATAATACGAACAGGAACGTAAGCATGAACAACAATACTATGGGATTATAGGATCTGTGATGAGATAAGGAGATAGCCTGTACCTATAAGTGCCCTTAGGCAGATGCTGTACTTTCTTGGCTTTCTTTACTCATATATATATACATAATAATAGAATATATTATATTGCCGAGGCGTCGGCAACCGATCCATTTAGCCATAATATGCACGTCCCGCGTCCGGGCATCCCGCGTCCGGGACGATATCACGTGCCATACTCCAACTGATCAGGTGGATATGCGTACATAACGCTCTGCCCTTATCCCTATTTTCCCCGTAAATATATGCATGCTTCAAGTATAAATATCGGCGTCTATAGCGCCCTGTCTCATTCAAGATATATGTATATCGGCGTCTATAGCGCTCGATTCTTTTTGTCACATGCACACACTTATATCATATATATTTGCCGGCGTCTATAGCGCTGCGGTTCTACTATTATATATATATTTATCAGCGCCTATATAGCGCTCTGATTCTACTATTATATTCCCTGTATATTTATCAGCGCCTATATAGCGCTCTGATTCTGTTATTATATATATATATGTATGCCGGGTTCACACATCAATCGGGGTCATAGAGCACAATTCCCGGTATTTAGAATCCTTGGAATAGTCATTAAGACTTTCAGTATTGTAAAACTTGATTTTTAAAGAAAAAGAAATATTTTGGAAAACAGTTATAAACTTTTTGTAAGGAAAAATCATGCTTTGGAGTCAAAAGTTTAGTTAAAACCACTACTAATTTGATAGTAGGAACGATAACCAAACACTTTTATTAACTATAGCGTGGAAATGAGCTTAATGTGACAATAAGAAGGGATTTGGGAATAGTGGGCCCGCCTCGGTCGAATGAGGCGGCGTACACAATTTACGTGTAAGACGTTTCATGACATTGCTTATGAGGGTTTTAAGGTAATCGGGTCTCTTTTATGCAAGTTCTAAAGGTCTAAGAAGTTTTCCAACATTTCGCACCATTTCTAGTTCAATCTTACTGAATGAATAGTGGCGAATTTCAATCTTGGATTTCGAGAAAAGGAATGATCCCCATGGCCCGTATCCAACTTAGTACGTCTAAGACATGCCATAGAAAGAAGGGTGAAGTCTTACATACCTCTTTTCGCTCCTTCTGCGTCTCCAAATCCTTGTTGCAAATCCGCCAAAATCTACAAATTGGTCATTTTTACCAAACTTTAGTTAGGCATTCATGAGCTGATTCTTCAAAATAACACTTTGTCTGCCGAAATTTCGGCAGCGTTTCCCCTGTAAATACACCATCCCGAGAATATGGCTCGGCCTAATTCAACAATAACAACCCGAGAATGGAACTCGGCCACAATATCAACAACAATGCCAACAATCCATAGGCAATTCAAAACATATTCTAACATTTCATTCATATTCAATTAAATACGTACTTTCCAACCAACACCATTGATCATGCATTCAAGCATTATTCCGAGGCCACTTAAACACGATTTACAAGCATTCCAAGTAATCTATACAATATTCAAAACACTCCAAACCATATGCCACTTTACCCGAACTACCAATTTCCATAGGAACAACGACAATATCTTTCTTTCTTCCAAATTCATCAATGACGCCAATAATCCATACACTTATAACATTATTTTCATGCATTCAAGAAAGCATATTAAAATCGTATTAACATCCAAATCAGCCCACACAACTTATAACTTCGACATAAGTCATTAAACCTTTATTTTCATCACACAATCCACAACAAACAACAACCAAAATGCTAAATAAAATTTCATTCGCTCCTTGTTTCCAAAACACCCGATCACGGGTTCAACATCAACACCATCCAAACACTAGATAACATTAGTTCATCACTTCCATATTCTACTACATCTACACGGCCACACAACAACATGCATATTTTCATAAACTTTCATCCTTTTTCATGCATTACATCAACAACCAACACACTACCCAAAATTAATTCAATCTCTATTTCTACACACCAACATATTCGCCACATGCATATTTACACATTCATCATGCAAACTTCCATCTTTGCATAATTTCCATTCCTTTCTACATCCCACAACATAGACAAAGTCTTAATAGCATGTAAAAGAGGATGAAATCTCACCTTTTCTCTTTAACTTCCTCACTTGACTAGAATGCGGAAACGACGAAACGGGTGACTTATCTTCCGAAACAATCATGCCACGTTGTAGAGGACCCTTGAATTAGTGGGAATACCATAAGAGAATAATTTATTTGATCACCTTCCATGGCTTCCATTTTTGGAGCCATGGCCGAACTCCTCATCTTCCTCTTTCTCATATTTTTTTTTTTGTTCTTTCTTTCTTTCTTGAATTAATATGATAAGCCCCTCTTATATATATATACATGCCTCCCACCATCTTCTCCATATTTATGTTTTAGTCCCTCTACTATGGCCTCATGTCCCTTTTCTCCTTTTCTAGAGTTTTCTCCTTTTTTCTTGATTTTTCTTGAAAATGAACCAAGAAGACCAATTGTCTTCTCTTGCAAGCTTTGGTCCACATTTTATTTTCATAGTTACAATTGGCCCCCATTAACTAAAATAAGGGCATATATAGTGCACGGCCAACATGGCCCCTTTTATGAATTTTCTAGAACTTTTATAAAATTCCCATTTTACCCCTCGACTTTCCTTAATATTACCATGTTGCCCCTAGCCTTCCACATTACCTCCACAGCCCATTTTGCGAATTCCACTTCTTACCCTTAACCTTTCTCAATATTTCCATACTACCAATGTCCATAAATAATACTCATAACCTACTTGTGCATTAAAATAATTTTGGAACATAGCCTCGTCCTTAACTTCTTACCATTATCCCACAACGTCCGAACGTACGAAATACGGGCTATAACATCCTCTCCCCTTTGAACATTCGTCCTCGAATGTTCACCGACCTTATAGGCGTCATAATGCTCGGGAGGGTTCCTTTTATAGCTACTCTTTTTCTTATGCCCGTTCCTTATCCTTTACCTTATTTTCCTCTTAATCGAACTCCTCGGTCTCCCCCCCCCCCTTTAAGGGGCTCCTTATGTGCCGATAGTCCTTTTATGAAGTCTTTGTTGATACCTTATTCCTCGCCTTCCTTCCAATCCTATACCTCACATATCGGGAACTCTTTACCTTTCACCTTTTTCCGGCATCCTGATCTCCTCGTTTTCCCCCGTTTACTCTCTTTCTTTTCCGAATATGGTACACATTTTCATCTCTTTGTGTATATATACATTTACTATCAACTAACCCACAAAGTACGTCCAACCGCTGTTCAAGCCTATTCTGATTCTAGGGCTGTGATACACTCTCTGTCTCTTTTCCGAACTAATCCACCTCGTCTTACGCGTCCTCTTAAGGTCTCCATCCATCCATATATTCTAGGTTTCCTTAGGTTACTCTTAATTGTTCATTTGTCCCTCGTATCTCAATTTGTAGAACTTTTGGTTTATTTCCCAGGGGGTCACCCATCCTGAAATTGCTTCCACCTGAGCACGCTTAACCCCGAGACTTTGGTGGAATTTGGTACCCTAACACTGATATTTTCACGTCTACTTCCTCGTATGCCTTTTATTACCTGATTAAGGGCAAGTCGAAGTCTCACAGCTTTCCGAGGCATTTCGCAACACGTCCTTTTCTTTATCATTACTATTTTGCCCTTTTTCTCTTCTCGATACGCACTTTCTGCCTGTATATGACTATTTTCTGTCTGGCGCCCAGCTTAACATAACAGGACAAATATATCCACCCAGTCTTACCTCTTTTGACTACCATATCATCCCTCGCCTTTTTCCGCCGATACTGGGCTTCTGCGGAAGTCAACGATTAGTATAATGAATCTTACTTCCTATGACTTGGCTCTATCGCACGATCTCAGACAGAAAGAAGGTCAACATTTCCTAGATGCCCCGTAGTCTCCTGTTTATAAATGTGGCCGGCTTCACACTATAAACAGGACCCTACCGGACACGACTTTGCAGACATCCCTTAGACCGACCTGCTCTGATACCACTTTGTCACACCCCAATCTTGATCAGGGTGTGATGGGCACCCGACCCCGTAACCGGAGCCGAGCGAACCCGCTGACCCTTACTACGTCCTTAATTAATTTTTTTTTGAACCTCTAAGTCACGTATACAATAAGATTACTAAAACATTCTTTTATGGCTTTTTAAATCAAGTAAAACATGTAATCGTACAAACTTGTATTATATTACAAGCGACTCCCGAAACCCACGACTACGTCTCGCAAAGTCTCTAAATCGTAATCGGGGATCACGGCGACGTACTCCGACTCGGCTACACTCCAGGCCAAATGGAGCTTGCCAACTTCGCTGGAACATCTTTTATATTAACTTCGATCCGTCTGGGTGTACCTGCGCGGCATGAACGCAGCCCCCGAAGAAGAGGGGTCAGTACGAGCAATGTACTGAGTATGTAAGACATGAATAATAATAATAATACGAACAGGAACGTAAGCATGAACAACAATACTATGGGATTATAGGATCTGTGATGAGATAAGAAGATAGCCTGTACCTATAAGTGCCCTTGGGCGAATCTTTCGTACTTTCTTGGCTTTCTTTACTCATATATATATACATAATAATAGAATATATTATATTGCGAGGCGTCGCAACCGATCCATTTAGCCATAATATGCACGTCCGCGTCGGCATCCCGCGTCCGGGACGATATCACGTGCCATACCCAACCAGCCGGTCGGTGGATATGCGTACATAACGCTCTGCCCTTATCCCTATTTTCCCCGTAAATATATGCATGCTTCAAGTATAAATATCGGCGTCTATAGCGCCCTGTCTCATTCAGCATATGTATATCAGCGTCTATAGCGCTCTGATTCTTTTTGTCACATGCACACACTTATATCATATATATTTGCCAGCGTCTATAGCGCTCTGGTTCTACTATTATATCCCATGTATATTTATCAGCGCCTATATAGCGCTCTGATTCTACTATTATATTCCCTGTATATTTATCAGCGCCTATATAGCGCTCTGATTCTGTTATTATATATATATATGTATGCCGGGTTCACACATCAATCGGGGTCATAGAGCACAATTCCGGTATTTAGAATCCTTGGAATAGTCATTAAGACTTTCGGTATTGTAAAACTTGATTTTTAAAGAAAAAGAAATATTTTGGAAAACGAGTTATAAACTTTTTGTAAGGAAAAATCATGCTTTGGAGTCAAAAGTTTAGTTAAAACCACTACTAATTTGATAGTAGGAACGATAACCAAACACTTTTATTAACTATAGCGTGGAAATGAGCTTAATGTGACAATAAGAAGGGATTTGGGAATAGTGGGCCCGCCTCGGTCGAATGAGGCGGCGTACACAATTTACGTGTAAGACGTTTCATGACATTGCTTATGAGGGTTTTAAGGTAATCGGGTCTCTTTTATGCAAGTTCTAAAGGTCTAAGAAGTTTTCCAACATTTCGCACCATTTCTAGTTCAATCTTCTTGAATGAATAGTGGCGAATTTCAATCTTGGATTTCGAGAAAAGGAATGATCCCCAAGGCCGTATCAACTTAGTACGTCTAAGACATGCCATAGAAAGAAGGGTGAAGTCTTACATACCTCTTTTCGCTCCTCCTCGTCTCCAAATCCTTGTTGCAAATCCGCCAAAATCTACAAATTGGTCATTTTTACCAAACTTTAGTTAGGCATTCATGAGCTGATTCTTCAAAATAACACTTTGTCTGAAATTTCGGCGACGTTTCCCTGTAAATACACCATCCCGAGAATATGGCTCGGCCTAATTCAACAATAACAACCCGAGAATGGAACTCGGCCACAATATCAACAACAATGCCAACAATCCATAGGCAATTCAAAACATATTCTAACATTTCATTCATATTCAATTAAATACGTACTTTCCAACCAACACCATTGATCATGCATTCAAGCATTATTCCGAGGCCACTTAAACACGATTTACAAGCATTCCAAGTAATCTATACAATATTCAAAACACTCCAAACCATATGCCACTTTACCGAACTACCAATTTCCATAGGAACAACGACAATATCTTTCTTTCTTCCAAATTCATCAATGACGCCAATAATCCATACACTTATAACATTATTTTCATGCATTCAAGAAAGCATATTAAAATCGTATTAACATCCAAATCAGCCCACACAACTTATAACTTCGACATAAGTCATTAAACCTTTATTTTCATCACACAATCCACAACAAACAACAACCAAAATGCTAAATAAAATTTCATTCGCTCCTTGTTTCCAAAACAGCCCAGTCACGGGTTCAACATCAACACCATCCAAACACTAGATAACATTAGTTCATCACTTCCATATTCTACTACATCTACACGGCCACACAACAACATGCATATTTTCATAAACTTTCATCCTTTTTCATGCATTACATCAACAACCAACACACTACCCAAAATTAATTCAATCTCTATTTCTACACACCAACATATTCGGCCACATGCATATTTACACATTCATCATGCAAACTTCCATCTTTGCATAATTTCCATTCCTTTCTACATCCCACAACATAGACAAAGTCTTAATAGCATGTAAAAGAGGATGAAATCTCACCTTTTCTCTTTAACTTCCTCACTTGACTAGAATGCGGAAACGACGAAACGGGTGACTTATCTTCCGAAACAATCATGCCACGTTGTAGAGGACCCTTGAATTAGTGGGAATACCATAAGAGAATAATTTATTTGATCACCTTCCATGGCTTCCATTTTTGGAGCCATGGCCGAACTCCTCATCTTCCTCTTTCTCATATTTTTTTTTGTTCTTTCTTTCTTTCTTGAATTAATATGATAAGCCCCTCTTATATATATACATGCCTCCCACCATCTTCTCCATATTTATGTTTTAGTCCCTCTACTATGGCCTCATGTCCCTTTTCTCCTTTTCTAGAGTTTTCTCCTTTTTTCTTGATTTTTCTTGAAAATGAACCAAGAAGACCAATTGTCTTCTCTTGCAAGCTTTGGTCCACATTTTATTTTCATAGTTACAATTGGCCCCCATTAACTAAAATAAGGGCATATATAGTGCACGGCCAACATGGCCCCTTTTATGAATTTTCTAGAACTTTTATAAAATTCCCATTTTACCCCTCGACTTTCCTTAATATTACCATGTTGCCCCTAGCCTTCCACATTACCTCCACAGCCCATTTTGCGAATTCCACTTCTTACCCTTAACCTTTCTCAATATTTCCATACTACCAATGTCCATAAATAATACTCATAATCTACTTGTGCATTAAAATAATTTTGGAACATAGCCTCGTCCTTAACTTCTTACCATTATCCCACAACGTCCGAACGTACGAAATACGGGCTATAACATAAGGCCCGTAACTTTCTTAGGCGGGCTCGGATTGGTTTGATATACGACTGTGGCCCCAACGGGTCTTTGATATGCTCATGATGTTGGATATGTTTTTGAGCGGCGTCTGAAAGGTATTTGACATAACTATTGTCCCGACTTTCAAATGACAGTTCGTTTAGACTATTTCATTGAGTCTTTGAAAATGTTTTATATGACATACTTCGTAATGAGATTTCAAGAGTCCTAAGTGTGACTATTATTCGGATACTCGAGCGATGATTTGTCTTATTTGTTTCTTGATATTCGTATTCTTAATGTAGTCGAATTATGGTCCTTATGTCTTTTGTATGACTAAATTTCAAAAGTTGCATAGAAATTTTGTTTTCAAAAGAGTTTTGTTCCTAAACGATTCTGAAATTACGAACGCCCGTAACTTTCAACAAAGGGCTCGGATCGCTTTGATATTTTCGCAAATGATTTCATGACGAGTAATGACCTTAATTTTCATAGGCGGGATCGGATTGGGTTGACGCTCGTCCGTGGGTCCCGCAACTTTCTATGTTTGGTTCTAACGACCTATTTTTGAAAGAATTTAATATGACTATCTTTCCGACCCCCGAGTATGACTACTTATTTATCTGTTAAGTCTGATATGAGGATTTTTGTGCATGTGATTTTGATACGTGACTATGGTTTCTGAAGTTCGGTTTGATATGTTCCCGAGTGATATTCGAGAAGAAAACTTTGATTTGACTATTGGTTCGGTTTTGAAATAACGGTTCGCTTTGATTATTCTTGAGTCTTTAATAATGATTTTTATGCATATGGTTACTTACGATTCTTTTCGTACGTTCGGTTGTTACCTCTCAAATCGGAGTCCGGGCCGGTATGTTATCGTGCGCACTGTGCTATATTCCGAAGTATGATGTATTTTCCGAAGTATGATGTGATATGATATATGATGTGATACGGAGTATGATGTGTTCGGAGGTATATAATATTCCGAAGTATGATGTGTTGTGGCGCCGAGATGGAGTGGCGACCACGTTCTGTCCGCCGGGTCCCACCATGGACCGCAGGTGATGATATGATATGATATACGATGATAGGATGTGATATATGATGATATGATGATTCTGTTTACCGAGTCCCTCACTGGAGGGCCGGGACACGTTATATGTTATGTATATGTATTCTGGAATATGATCAGTTGGTATCAGAGCCGGTGGTGGGGCAAACCCAATGGTGGGGCAAACCCAGTGGTGGGGCAAACCCAATGGTGAGGCAAAATTCCACATTGGTTTAGGCCAATCCCTGCGGTTTAGGCCAATCACATTGATTTAGCGAATCACATCGGTTAATGTCACCTTATATGATAAGTTATGATGTTTATGATGTGTTACGATATGTATGTGATGATTATTCGCTTATGTCACTCAATCCCATTATAGGCCGGATATGATACATGACATTGATATGCACGATTTGTATTTCAGGAGTAAGCATTTTGGTATTCTGATTATTATATTTGTCTTCTGTACCTCTGATGTACGGTTTGTGTTTCAGATGTGAGCACTTTGGTATTCTGGTTATTATGCTCACTTTCTGTACTCCTTACTTCGGTTATGATCTCGTTTTCTGTATGCCATGCTTTACATGCTCAGTACATATTCCGATCTTGACCCCTTTCTTGGGCTGCGTTTCATGCCGCGCAGGTATATGCAGATGAGTAAGAGGATTCTAATGGAGGATGTTCCAGCGGGATTGGCGAGCTCCATTTTCTCCCGGAGTGCTGCCGAGTCAGAGTGCTTATGTTATGATGTCTGTAGTTATGCTAGAGACTTTGCTATAACGATGTTGAGTGTATGATATGTCAGTTTTGTAAGCGGCTATGTAAGCCGATGTATCATTATGCATTATGTTACGAACTTTATATGTTGGCAGATTTCATACGGTACTAGTTTTGTTTGATTTGATAAAGACGAAAGGCATGTTTGTTTTCGAAAAAAAAATTCATTATGTGCTTATGTCATGTTTTGTGGGCCCAGTATGATTATGTGTATTATGAAAGTTAGCGGGTTCGCTCGGCCCTAGGTAAGGGTCGGGTGCCCATCATGCCCTATCGGAAATTAGGGTGTGACACTCGGTGTGTTAGCTCCGGGTGCCCGTCATGGCCCTCTGGTTGGGTCGTGACAAGATATTCCTAAGACAGCCTTTAGAACCAAATATGATCATTTCGAATTTTGTGTCATGTCCTTCGGTTTGACCAATGCCCTAGCAGCTTTTATGGACCTCATGAATAGAGTCTTCAAGACATATCTCGACCTCTTTGTCATTGTTTTCATAGATGATACCTCATTTTCTCTCGTAGTGAGTCCGAGCATACAGAACACCTTCGTATAGTCCTTCAAATTCTCAAGGGCCGTAAGTTATAGGAAAAATTCTCTAAGTGTGAGTTTTGGCTCAATTCAGTAGCCTTCTTAGGTCATATGATTTCTGGTAAGGGTGTTCAGGTTGACTCTCAGAAGATTGAGGCCGTTAAGAATTGGCCCAGACCGATATCAATTCCAGATATCCGCAGTTTCTTGGGTCTAGCAGGCTATTACCGACGTTTCGTAGAGGGGTTTTCATCTATTTCAACACCATTGATCAAGTTGATGAAAAAGAAAGTTAAATTTCAGTGGTCAGATGCCTGTGAGCGCAGTTTCGAGGAATTGAATATGAGATTGACTTCTGCGCCAGTTTTGACTCTACCAGAGAGAGCCAAGGGGTTCGTGATTTATTGTGATGCTTCGGGAGTTGGTCTCAGATGTGTCTTAATGCAGCATGGTAAGGTTGTAGCTTACGCATCTCGTCAACTCAAGGTTCACTAAAAGAACTATCCAACTCACGATTTAGAGTTGGCAGCCGTGGTTTTTGCACTTAAGATATGGCTTCATTATGTGTATGGAGTGCATGTTGATATTTTCATGTATCATAAAAGCTTGCAGTATATCTTCAAGCAAAGGGAGCTGAATCTTAGGCAAAGGAGATGGCTCGAATTGCTTAAGGATTATGATGTAGATATTCTCTATCATCCGGGGAAAACGAATGTTGTAGCCGATGCTCTTAGTCGGCGTTCCATGGGAAGTTTAGCCTATGGGGATGTAGATAAGAGAGTTATGACAAACGAAGTTCACCGTTTGGCCAATCTTGGAGTTCGACTTTTGGACTCCGAGGATGGTGGTGTGGTTGTTCATAATAGAGCTCTTTCCTCTTTAGTCGTTGAAGTCAAAGAGCTCTTTCCTCTTTAATGATCCCTACTTGTTGCAGTTGAAAGAGGGGATTCACAAGCATAAGACGACGACTTTCGAACAAGGGGGAGATGATGGTACCTTGAGGTACCGAGGTAGATTGTGTGTTCCAGATATAGATGGGCTCAGAGAGCGAATCATGTCAGAAGCTCACAATTCCAGGTATTCTATTCACCCAGGTTCCACTAAGATGTATCATGAGCTTAATGAGATTTACTGGTGGAACAATATGAAGAAGAATGTGGCAGATTTTGTAGCTAAGTGTCCGAATTGTCAGCAAGTGAAAGGCTCCGAATTATCAACAAGTGAAAGTCGAACACCAGGGGCCTGGTGACTTGGCTCAGAATATTGATATTCTTATCTAGAAATGGGAAATTATCAATATGGACTTTGTATCAGGTCTACCTCGTTCAGCTACGAGGCATGACTCTATTTGGGTAATCATTGACCGGCTTGGCACTTTTTGCCAGTCAAGACCACAAATTCAGCAGAGGATTATGCCAAGTTATATGTTAATGAAATTGTCAGATTGCATGGGACCCCAGTGTCTATTATTTCAGATCGTGGTGCTCGATTCATAGCGAACTTCCGGAAATCCTTTCGAAAGGATTAAGTACTAAGGTGAACCTCGGCACGACTTTTCATCCGCGGATAGATGGCCGGGCGAGAGCGCGCACTATTCGGACCCTTGAGAGGACATGTTGAGAGCAGGTGTCCTAGATTTTAAGGGTAATTGGGATGACCATTTACCTCTCATCGAGTTTTCTTATAATAACAGTTATCATGCTAGCATTGGGATGGCACCGTTTGAAGCTCTGTATGGGCGAAGGTGTAGATCACCAATTGGTTTGTTCGAAGTTGGTGAAGCAGAGTTGTTAGGGCCAGATTTGGTCTATCAGGATATGGAGAAGGTCAAGTTGATTCAAGAACGTTTGAAAATGGCTCACAGTCCCCAAAAGTCTTACACAGATGTTGAGGCGAAGGGACTTAGAATTTTCGGTCGATGATGGGTGTTCCTAAAAGTCTCACCCATGAAAGGTGTTATGAGATTTGGCAAGAAAGGAAGCTCGGTCCCGCATATATTGGACCTTATAGAATTCTCGCGAAAGGTCGGTCTAGTAGCCTATGAACTTGAGTTGCCATAATATTTGGCTGCTTTGTACATCCCGTGTTTCATGTGTCCATGTTGAGGAAGTGTGTGGGACCCGTCGTTGGTTGTTCCGTTAATACTATAACCGATAAGGATGGTTTGACTTATGAGGAGATCCCCGTAGCCATTCTTGACCGTCGGCCCGTTCGCAAGTTGAGAACTAAGGAAGTAGCCTCGCGAAAGTCCCGTGGAGGAGCCGGAAAGGTTGAGGAAGCTACGGGAAGCCGATGAGGATATGAAATCTAAGTACCCATTTTTGTTTGAATCAGCGAGAACTCTCAAGGTAACTTTCCATAACCCATGTCATGTTATGTCTCATGTTCCACGCTCATGTCATTTATCCAGCGCTCATGTTTCATGTCTCATGCCAGAATATCCATGTTTTCATGTAATCACATCATTTCATGTCTCATGTTTCATGTCATGTTTTCTTCACATTCGTGTATTCAAGCCATGCCCAGCCATATTCTTAATCATGACCCATCATTTGATGACGAATGATCCTAAGGGGGAGATATTGTAACACCTCGTATTTTTAACCTAAGCTTTGACCATGATCCTAGACTTAGAGAAGTAGATAAAGGATGTGAGAATTGAAATTTCCCTGTTCAGTTGTAAGATGGGGGTTTACGCCCATGAACAAGGACCGTATTTCAAAGATACGGTCGTAAATCAAGTCGTAAACCGTTACCAAGGATTTCTGAACATTCTGGAATTTGGCATTTGGACGTTATGTTGTTAAATACGGACCGTATTTCAGTATATGGCCCATATTTCAAAATGTAAATTGGTACCAAGGATTTCTGAGCATTCTGGAATTTGACATTTGGATGTTACATTGTTAAATACGGACTGTATTTCAAAATATGGCCCGTATTTCAAAATGTATTTGGAATTTGGGAAAACTTCCTTGATAAAAGTTGTAGAGCTTTGAAATACCTTTCCAACGGTATATTATGGGGGTCAAACGGACATCTGTGCAAAGAGTTATAGTCATTTTACTGAAGAGATGCAGTGCAGTCCATTCGGAATACGGACCGTATTTCAAAATACGGCCCGTCTTTCAAAATACGCCGCCATACTTTGCCGGACGTAACCGCAATTTTCCAGAACACTATATATTCATTCATATCAGTTCAAATCATTATTTTGCATTCCTTCAAGCCCTAGAACGACCTCCTACCCTCTTCCATCATCAAGAACACCAAGGTAAGCCTACTCTAATTATTCCAAGTCAATTCTAATACATATCCTTGTAATCTAAAACAAGAAATCATCATTCCTAAAACTAGGGTTTTCAAGAAAACCCATCTCAAGGTTCAAGAATTCAAGATTTTGGAAATCCTCTTTAAAGCTCAAGTCTTTAATTCAAGTTTTGGGAGCGACTAAGGTATGTAGAACTTCCATCACACGTGGGAATCTCTACGTTCTTCCCCATGCTCCGTTTCTTGATATCCATGAAGTTCAAACCCTAGGGCATTAAACCCAACATATTGGTAGCCCATAGTTATGTATTTATGTACATAAATTTTGTTCTATATTCGTTATTGTATTCCTAATCTTCCATTACGGTTATTAGGAACCCTAGCTTAATCCATGAATCATGAATTCTTCCTCATGCGTTCTCATTATGTTTATATGAAATTTTATGATTTTATGTAGCAAGTTACAAGCATGTTTTCAAGTCAATTATATATATAATTATGAACTATTGTTATTACTCATGAATCAAGAACATGTTTGCAATACTATGACAAGTTATCTTATGAAACCATATTACAAGATATTTCATGAAACCATGTTACAAGTTATTTCGTGAAATCATGATTACAAGTTATTTACAAGTTATTTCACAAAATCATGGGCTTCTTAGCCAACTATATCATGTTCATGTTTTTGGGATTGCTTAGTTAACCGAGAAGGCTCGTATAGCCCGAAACTACGTAGCCACCGTAGGATAAGGGTTGTCGGCGAGGCAACACCTTCATTATGCGGCTTTGGATCCTTACATGCTATTATTACTTAAATCTCATATCCCGGCAAGGTGTGAGTGTTCGCCGGTAGGACGCAAGTACTGCATCATGTTGTCGGTTATACTATAGCCTTCCCCACGTTACAAGCGAGTTTTATATACATGTATTTCCATTGATTTATCGTTTTCGTACTTTACTCACGTTTCATATCATGTTCAAGTTACATTCGGTTTCCAGTTCATGTCCTATACCTATGTTGTGCCATGTTCTTCATTTCAAGCAAGTTTTACATACTAGTACTATTCACCATGTACTAACGTCCCTTTTGATCCGGGCAACGCACTTCAATTGCGTATACCGATTTTCAGAAAGCATACACCGCGCATAATGAGGATCACCTCGCTATCGCTTTGTTCGTGAGCCCCACTCTCTCGGGGGTTCAACATGGAGTCCGTATTAGTATGCGATTTATGGTAGTCCAGGGCCATGTCCTGGTAGTTAGTATTCAGACATCTTTTAGAGGTTTCATAGACGGATGTTAGTTCACAGAGTCAGTTATGCTTTCATGTTTGCAGACTATTACGTTTTCATGAATTTTCATGCTACGAGATAATTTCAAGACTTTATTCCGCAACTTACATTTTTCATGATTCATTTAAATTTCATCATATAGATTATATTGTTTTGATGCCCATATTGATAAGCAAGCCATGAGGTTCGCTCGGACACATGCAAGCAAGGCCCAAGTGCCGTGTTACGCCCAGGCCATGGTTCGGGGTGTGACACCATCTATGTTCCATTCAGATATATCGTTTCCACTATGTGATGTACTAGTGCGGAACTGATCTTCCTCAAATTGGACATCTGGGAAGGAGGGTCTTTTGTAATAATTCTTTTTCGTAGAATATCTTGGGTTAATGGTTAACTTATGAATTTCTTTGTCATTAGTACTTAAAGTTTTAACTTCACTAGTACCAGTTTTCTTCGAAGTCTTTGCTTCAGATATTTTTAACTGAAATTATAGTAATGTGATGTACTACCATTTCAAAGACTTAAGGTTGATTAGTATACACTTCTTTCAGCTTAAATTACCCAAGAGATACAATTGTCCACGTGAAAAAAATTGAAAAGGAAAACTGGGGATGAGTGAGGGAAATATGCATTACAAATTAATCTTTTGGCTCTTCTTTTCATGTTTTCCTGAAGTTTGATTAATTAACTTTTCTATAACCAAGATTAATATCATGTTGGTCTTTCAGCTAATTATATCTACTTTTGAATGAGGACTTGCATATACGGGTATCAGTCATTCAATTTCTTTGAAGTACACAATCTCTTTTGTAAATATGACTTTTATTGGTGATACCAAATCACATATATAGCCCGATTCTCCAAGCAAATCTATATAGAAAAATCAGGGTGGATATACTCCTATCACCTATTTGCACCTTATAACATAAGAATATAACTTAATTACAAAACATACAAATGTGTTTGATCATTTAGTTCAATGTCATATCGCTTATGCAGTTTTTTTCGTTTATTTATGTCATTTTAAAAAGTTCTTAGTATTTGACACGAGATAGGGATACACGTACAACACACGTGTCCAGAAATTAGTGACTAAAATAAAAGTGGAAATGTTTGTCCTCTATAGCCGAAAAGTCACACAATTTTCTATAAAGACATATTGCCCGTATGCTAATTGGAGAAATACAAACGAGTACCTTCATGATCGACAAAGCATATAGGCACTTCAAGACTAGTATTCCTACCTTGTTGCAACTTTCATTTGACATTTCCATGGAAAGACTGAGGTATTAGCTTAAAATATCTCATTTATTTTGAACTGACCTTCTCTTTCTCTGCCAATAGATGTAGACTGAGGAAGTAACAAGTTTCCCCAAATCCATGACAATCAAAGTAGAGAATATTTTCAGCAACAAAAAAAGTGTGTCACACTTTATATATATATAGGTGTTTACATCAAGCTATATGAATTCACCATGATTAAGTTATAAATCAATGTGATATTAACACATATTAAGTAACCGTGCTTTAATGAGAAAAGTGTAATGAAGAGACATCTGACATGAATTCATTGTGTAAACATTCAGATGCAAGTGGGTTTTTTTCCTATCAAAGTAAAAGTATTACCTTGTTATCACATTCATTAGATATTTCCCCTGGAAGACCTGAAGTATCTCATTCATTTCGAACTGTCCCTTTATTTCTTCATTTATTATTCCACTAAAAATGCTACATTAGATGTAGAAATAGGATGTAACAAGTTGCCCCAAATCCACGGCGATCAAAGTAGAGAATATTTTCTATAGTCATGCAAAGAAATGCATTCACTTATACACGATATTTACATCAAATTATGTGAATTCATCATGATTAAGTTATAAATTAATGTGATAGTAACACATATTAAGTAACCACGCTTAAGTGAGAAAGTGTATAAAAAAGACATATGCCAAGAATTCATTAGTTTGGTGTAAACATTGGATGCGAATGCGAGTGAACTTTTTCTATTAAAGTAGAAGTATCACCTTGTTATCACTTTCATTTGATATTTTCACGGAAAGACTTGTGTATTGACTTAGAATTATCTCATTGATATGGAACTGTCCTTATTCTTCTCTAAGTTGCCACATATCCACGGCTATCAAAGCATTATGTTCAACAATGACTTGAAATGGTTTGTCCCTTTGTAGCTTTCATTTGAAGTTTCCAAGGAGACTTGCGCATTGACTTGAGCCAAACATTGGATTAAAATTTTTACTCTTATGATGCAGTTAAAGAGATTCATGTATTGCTTTTGTTCTTAACGTGTTTTTTAATTATAGATAACTAATTGAATTCATTTCAATGAGAATATATATTAACACTGTACTGACTAGCACTTTGATAATAAGATGATTCGGGTTTCTTCGGCTTAAATTTTATATAATATTTCAGATAGAAAATTAAAGATGACAATTTTTTTTTTATTATCTAAATAATTTTCTCAAAAAATCATAACAATCTTCGAGTACCCTACAGGGCTTGACTCATTTTAACATCCACCAGTGCTGTATTGACTTAGAAATATCTCATTGATATGGAAGTGTCCTTTTATTTCTTCTCTAAGTTGCCCCATATCCACGGTTATCAAAGCATTATGTTCAACAATGACTTGAAAGGATTTATCCCTTTGTAGCTTTCATTTGAAGTTTCCAAGGAGACTTGTGCATTGACTTGAGCCAAACCTTGGATGCAAGTGGGTTTTTTTCCTATCAAAGTAAAAGTATATACTATAAAAATGTTATCACATTCATTTGATATTTCCACTGGAAAACATGAAATATCTCATTCATTTCGAACCGTCCCTTTATTTCTTCATTTATTCCGCAAAAAATGCTACATTAGATGTAGAAATAGGATGTAACTAGTTGCCCCAAATCCACGACGATCAAAGTAGAGAATATTTTCTATAGTCACACAAAAAAATTGTGTTCACTTAGACACGATATTTACATCAAATTATATGAATTCATCATGATTAAGTTATAAATTAATGTGATAGTAACACATATTAAGTAACCACGCTTAAGTGAGAAAGCGTATAAAAAAGACATATGCCAAGAATTCATTAGTTTGGTGTAAACATTGGACGCGAATGCGAGTGAACTTTTTCTATTAAAGTAGAAGTATCACCTTGTTATCACTTTCATTTGATATTTCCACGGAAAGACTTGTGTATTGACTTAGAATTATCTCATTGATATGGAACTGTCCTTTTATTTCTTCTCTAAGTTTCCACATATCCACGGCTATCAAAGCATTATGTTCAACAATGACTTGAAAGGGTTTGTCCCTTTGTAGCTTTCATTTGAAGTTTCCAAGGAGACTTGCGCATTGACTTGAGCCAAACATTGGATTAACATTTTTACTCTTATGATGCAGTTAAAAAGATTCATGTATTGCTTTTGTTCTTAACGTGTTTTTTAATTATAGATAACTAATTGAATTCATTTCAATGAGAATATATATTAACACTGTACTGACTGGCACTTTGATAATAAGATGATTCGGGTTTCTTTGGCTTAAATTTTGTATAATATTTCAGATAGAAAATTAAAGATGACAATTTTTTTTTTATTATCTAACTAATTTTCTCAAAAAATCATAACAATCTTCGAGTACCCTACAGGGCTTGACTCATTTTAACATCCACCAGTCTTTGTATTGACTTAGAAATATCTCATTGATATGGAAGTGTCCTTTTATTTCTTCTCTAAGTTGCCCCATATCCATGATTATCAAAGCATTATGTTCAACAATGACTTGAAAGGATTTGTCCACAAACACAAGCTTTCATTTGAAGTTTCCAAGGAGACTTGTGCATTGACTTGAGCCAAACCTTGGATGCAAGTGGGTTTTTTTCCTATCAAAGTAAAAGTATTACCCTGTTATCACATTCATTTGATATTTCCACTGGAAAACATGAAATATCTCATTCATTTCGAACCGTCCCTTTATTTCTTCATTTATTCCGCAAAAAATGCTACATTAGATGTAGAAATAGGATGTAACTAGTTGCCCCCAAATCCACGACGATCAAAGTAGAGAATATTTTCTATAGTCACACAAAAAAATTGTGTTCACTTAGACACGATATTTACATCAAATTATATGAATTCATCATGATTAAGTTATAAATTAATGTGATAGTAACACATATTAAGTAACCACGCTTAAGTGAGAAAGAGTATAAAAAAGACATATGCCAAGAATTCATTAGTTTGGTGTAAACATTGGATGCGAATGTGAGTGAACTTTTTCTATTAAAGTAGACGTATTACCTTGTTATCACTTTCATTTGACATTTCCACGGAAAGACTTGTGTATTGACTTAGAAATATCTCATTGATATGGAACTGTCCTTTTGTTTCTTCTCTAAGTTGCCCCATATCCACGGCTATCAAAGCATTATGTTCAACAATGACTTGAAAGGGTTTGTCCTTTGTAGCTTTCATTTCTCTTTCAAGGAGACTTGTGCATTGACTTGAGCCAAACATTGGATTAACATTTTTACTCTTATGACGCGATTAAAAAGATTCATGTATTGCTTTTGTTCTTAACGTGTTTTAATTATAGATAACTTATTGAATTCATTTCAATGAGAATATATATTAACAACGTATTATGGGCACTTTGATAATAAGATGATTCGGGTTTCTTTGGCTTAAATTTTGTATAATATTTTAGACAGAAAATTAAAGATGACAATATTTTTTTTTTATTATCTAACTAATTTTCTCAAAAAATCATAACAATCTTCGAGGACCCTACAGGGCTTGATTCATTTTAACATCCACCAGTGTTGTATTAACTTAGAAATATCTCATTGATATGGAACTGTCCTTTTATTTCTTCCCTAAGTTGCCCCATATCCACGGCTATCAAAACATTATGTTCAACAATGACTTGAAAAGGTTTGTCCCTTTGTAGCTTTCATTTGAAGTTTCCAAGGAGACTTGTGCATTGATTTAAGCCAAACATTGGATTAACATTAGGGAAAATGGTCAAATATATATTACTTGACATTAACTAACTTTTACCCTTCGTTAGCCACAATAATCAAATATACCCCTCATTATAAGTTGGGGCCAAATATACACAAGTAGGTTAGCAAAGTTTGAAAAATACCCCTCATTTCTAACATATTCTCAAATAAGCAAGTCTAGTCATTGGAATTGGGTGACATGGATGCCACATGGCATTTAACTTATTCTATGTGGTGCCTACGTGGCAATTTTTTTTAAAACAATCTAGAAAATTAAATTTTTTTTAAAACAAATCTGAAAAAAATGGCTTTTATTAACAATCTGAATTTTTTTTGTTTTATAAAATCCGTTTTTTAAAATATATTCTCGAAAATTGAATATTTTAGTTAAAAAAATCTAAAAAATGATTTTTTTTTTTTATAATCAGTTTTTCAGATTTTTTAAAATTAATCCTGTTTTAAAAAAAAAAATTAGGACACCTTTTTTTAAAAAAAATACTTTACAGTTTTCCATTTTTTTAAACTAAAATATCCAATTTTTGTGAATATATTTAAAAAAAAAAACGCGTGTTATTAAAACAAAAAAGTTTCAGATTTTTAATAAGAGCCATTTTTTTTTCCATATTTGTTTTAAAAAAAAATCAATTTTCTACATTGTTTTTATAAATTGCCACGTAGGTATGTCACCTAATTTCAATTACTAGACTTACTTATGCGGGAATATGTTATAAATGAGGGATATTTTTGAAACTTTACTAACTGTAGGGGTATATTTGGCCCCAACTTGTAACATGAGGGGAATATTTGACTACTTTGGCTAACGGAGGGCGAAATTAGCTAATAAACTAAAGTAGAGGAGTATATTCGACCCTTTTCCCTTAACATTTTACTCTTATGACGCAGTTAAAAAGATTCATGTATTGCTTTTGTTCTTAACGTGTTTTTAATTATAGATAACTTATTGAATTCATTTCAATGAGAATAGTTATTAACATTGTATCTTTATTACCGACACTTTGATAATAAGATGATTCGAGTTTCTTTGGCTTAAATTTTGTATAATATTTATATAATTAAAGATGACAATTTTTTTATTATTATCTAACTATATTTTCTCAAAAAAATCAAAACAATCTTCGAATTTTAACGTCCACCGATCTTTGTATATATATCTCATGAATTTTGATTTATGAATAACACAAAGCACAGCTTTCTTTGTTCTTTCTCTATTACCAACTTTTTATACTAATCTTTCTTGCAAAAATGGGCTACGAATACCTCCTATTTCTACTAGCATCTTTCTTTCTGTCAACTTGCTTTTTCTTCATCCGTAACTCATCTGTGCTCCAAAGATGAAAGCATTTCCCTTCTAAAATTCAAGAAAATACTTACTGTAGATCCCTCAGCCTCTTCTTCTTGTTTTGACTATGGTCAGCAATATGGTCAGCAATCTTATCCAAAAACAAGGTCTTGGAACATGAGCAAAGATTGCTGCTCATGGGATGGTGTTGTATGCGATGATTTTTTGTCGGCCATGTCATTGAACTTGACCTTGGTTGCGGACGACTTGAAGGGAAGATCGATTCGAATACGATCCCTATTCCGCCTCTCTCATCTCCGAATGCTCAACCTTTCTGACATGGAATAACTTCTCTAATTCTCACATCTCGCCCGAATTTGGTAAGTTTTCGAGCTTGACCCATCTTGATCTTTCCCAGTCAAATTTCTCAAAGGTCAAATTCCAACGAATTCTCTAAATCTTTCCAAGTTGTACATGGATCTCTTTATTTACGAGACAATGATATGCTATATGGTATGCTATTTGGACTTTACAATTTTAAATTGCTCCTTCAAAATTTGACCCAATTAAGAGAGCTTGATCTTAGTCTAGTAAACATCTCTTCCACCATTCCTCCAAATTTTTCTTCCCATTTAACAACTCTGCTGCTGGTAGATACGGGATTGTATGGGATAATACCTGAGAGTATTTTTCACCTGCCCAAACTGGAAACACTTGATTTATGGGCCAATCATCAACTCAGTGGTCATTTCCCAAAGACCAAATGGAACAGCAGTGCATCTCTCAAGGAGTTATCTCTCTTTCAACTTAGTTTTTTTGGTGATTTCCTGCCTGAATCTCTTGGCTATTTAACTGTATTGCAGTACTTGACACTTGATTCTTGCAATTTGTCGGGGCCGATTCCGAGATCTCTTTGGAATCTCACGTGTCTAGAGTATATGTTCCTTAGAGATAACCAACTTGAAGGATCAATTCCTCACGTTTACAAGTTAATCTTGGAAAAGTAATCTAAAGTTACTTTCGCTATCAAAACTCCCCGAATGGAGCAATACTATCTTGGGTATTCTCCCTTCCATCACTTACTACATTAGACTTGGGTGTTAACCACTTTTCTGGTCAGCTTGAGGATTTCAACTACAATACATTAGAACAGATTTATTTAGAGGACAACCAGTTGCAAGGTCCTCTTCCCAGGTCACTTCAGAACCTTGTGAATCTAACAACACTTAATCTTTCATATAACAATTTTAGTGGCAATGTAGATGTCATCTTCTTTTCAAATCTTAAACAACTTGAATGGATGCATCTTTCATATAATAGTATTTCTCTGACCAATGAGAACAAAGTCAAGTCTACCTGGCCCAAATATCTTGTGTCCTTACATTTGTCCGCTTGTGAAGTAAGCGAACTGGATCAGGTTCTGAATTAAAAATGGAAGGAAATAACCAAGTAATCATTGAGAAAGCAATGGAAGATGCTTCAGCAACACTAATTTACAGTATTGCTAAACACTTCATTGGAGAACCAAAACTTTTCCAAGATAGAAGTTTAGAATTATTAAACAATCTTAAATGCCCCAAATTAGATGATTTTAGGTGGTATAAAGATATGTTCTTAGAGAAAGTTATGATAAGAGAAAAGTGGTAATGATTTGGAAAGAAAGATTTATTAGAGATCTACCTTCATTATTCGCCGAAAAGGTTAGAACAAAATCAAGGATAGGTTTAATGGAAGAATCCATATGAAAATCTTACCTATGAAGATATAATTAGTTATATTAATGTAACGAGATTAGATCTATGCACGATTTAAAACTAAAACATTTCTTGAAAAAAAGATCAACAACGGTCTCGAAAGGATTTAGGAAGCTCTTTGTCAAGACTTTGGTTTTGAGAAAATCTCTAACTCCGTCAAAAAATCGAGTAAAATAGCAAAGAAATCTGCTACTTTAAAACCTCATTATAGAAAAAAGAAGAATGTAGATAATTCTTATAAAAAGAAAAGGTTTAAAAGATCTCCAAAAAAGATTTCCGGAGATACTTGCTGGACATGTGGCAAAACAGGCCACAGATCTAATGAGTGTCGAGTCATTAATAGAAAGAAGAAGAAGATAAATCATCTCGAAGTTGATGATAAAATAAAAAATGAACTCTACACTATTTTAGAAGATAATGACAACACTTCATCTTCTTCTAGTGAAATTAGTGACATCGAAATTGAATCAGACTATAGTTCCAACATACCGAATGCGAAGATTGTAGCATACGGGGGCTATATGCTGCGGCCCGTGTTTTAATTCAATCAACGTTGTTACTAAGGAATCAAAAGAATTTCTTCTTGACCTTGTCACTCATATCACTAATGAAGAGGCCAGAAAGAAATATCTAATTGAGTTAAAAAATATTATCATTAATCAATCCAAGAAAAAACCTTCGATTGAACCCTTTAATATGAAAAATGTTATGAATAGGTTTTCTTCCAAGGATGAGAAACCTACTATCAAGATTTACAATATGAATTAATCTCGGTAAAAAAGGAGATTAAAAATGTTAAATCAAGGCTTAATGAAAGTCGAAATGGACTATCTAGCGATCGGTATTATCTCGGACAAGAAAAGAAACTCTTGCAGAAGATAGTGAAGATAATCATTCAACAATAATGATTACGTAGATCATCAAGAAAATGATGAAATTATAGAAACATCTAATAATAACAATACGCAGGCGAACGTAGCAATAGTCAAATCACAAATTTGGCATGTTCCTATTACTTTGAAAGTAGGAAACATAATGCTTAATAAGTTGGCTTTAATAGATTCGAGAAACATAAAAGCGCATCATGGAAGGATTAATACGTACTAAATATTTGGAAAAAAGTACTTCTAAGTTATACTCCGCTTACTTTGGAGAAAAATTGAAAATAGATTACAAATTATCGAAAGCCCACGGTTGTAATGATGGAATTTGTTTTATCAATAATTTGTGGTTACCGAGATATAAATGAACAAGTTATTTTGGGAACCCCATTTATAACTCGGATAAAACCTTATTATCTTTGGATTAGATGCAATCTATACCACCGTATTAGGAAAGGAAATTAGATTTCCTTATTTATCTACCATTTCTCAAGATGAAAGTGATTTTGTTAAATCAAAAACCATTTTCAAAATATGTTTATTGTCTAATAAGATTTCATACTTAAAAGATGAAATTAAGATTAAAAAGATTGAACAAACTTTAAAAACCCGGTGATAGAAAGGAAAATAGCAAGTTTTCAAGAAAAACTTGAACGTGAAGTTTGTTCGGAATTACCAAATGCTTTTGGGAAAGAAAGCGACACATTGTTGAGCTACCATATATCGATGGATTCAATGAACGAGCCGTCCTCACAAAGGCAAGGCCTATCCAAATGAACCACGAGTTAATGGAAACCTGTAAAAATGAAATCAATGATCTTTTGCAAAAAAAGATAATAAGACCTTCTAGATCCCTTGGAGTTGCTCGGCATTTTATGTAAATAAAAATGCGAGAAAAAAGAAAAGGATCTCGAGGTTGAATTATTAACTATAAACCTTTAAACAAAATATTACAATGATTAGATACGATACCTAATAAAAGAGATTTATTAAAAAGAACTTACAAAGCAAATGTCTATAGTAAGTTTGATATGAAATCGAAATTTTGGCAAATACAAGTTCTTGAAAAAGATAAATACAAAGCTAAACGTTCAATGTCCCTTTTGGATAATATGAATGGAATGTTATGCCTTTTGGGTTAAAAAACGCCCTTACAATTCGAGAATATTATGAATAATATTTTTAATCCTTATAGCAATATGTCTATAGTCTATATAGATGATGTATTAATATTCTACGAGGACATTGATTCTCATTTCAAACACTTAAATACTTTCTTAAAGATTGTTAAACATCATGGTTTAGTAGTAAGTGCTAAAAAGATTAAATTGTTTCAAACAACAATTAGATTTTTAGGACACGACTTATATCAAGGTAACTTATAAACCCATTTGTAGAAGTCATAGAGTTCTCTCTTCCTAAATTTCCGGATGAAATTCTAGACAAAACCCGATTCTGAGAGGTTTTTAGGAAGTCTTAATTATGTTACGGACTTTATCCCTAATATTAGGAAAATCTATAGAACCTCTTTACAAGCGTCTTGGGAAAAGCCATGTCCCGTAGAGTCTAGAACAAATAGAATCGATTAAGAAAATCAAAGGCTTGTTGTCAAAAACTTCCATGTCTAGGTATTCCAAACCCCGGATGCTTTCATGATAGTAACCGATGCTTAACCGAAGGATACGGTGGAATCCTTAAACAAAGAATCTCTCCGAGTCTGTCGAACAACTAGTTCGTTTTTCACATTAGGGATACGAAATCACACAAAAGAATTATAATCTTGTTAAAAAAAGAGATTTTATCTATAGTACTATGTATTACAAAATTCCAAGATGACTTGATAAATAAAATTTTTTTATTGAGAGTTGATTGCAAATCGGCAAAGGGAATTTTACAAAGATGTAAAAATTCTTGTTTCTAAACAAATTTTTGCCGAGATGGCAAGCTTTACTATCAAGTTTTGATTTTGAATTGAATTTTTAAAGGTGATTTAAACTCTTTTGATTTTCTTACAAGGAATTTTTACGGGGTAACCGTGAGGCCGAGGGCCCCAACCTCCTTTCCGGGAAAAAACCGATAAAAACGATGATAACAATTGTTCGGCCTTGTGAATTCACGAGAAATTAACAGGCCCATGAGGCCCACATTTCCAATCCGAAATCCAAAATTAATCATTATCGGTTCTGTTCCCCAAAGCAAGAACCATCATCGCGTTTCGAAAGGATGCAACCTTCTACTAGCTCAACAATAGGTAAGGAAAAATTCAAACCGATGATTGTTACGAAATGAAAGACCCCCGAGTTTTTGCTCGGGCGGTTGATCGACACTCCCTCGAAGAAGAGAGGAAGAAAAATAGGCAACTCCCGAAGAGTTCACGATCATTAACAAAGCAATGCTCCCTGTGATAGAATTAGACAAACATTATGGCCGGAAGGGTTAAGGATCTACTCGAGACCTTGCTATACTAATTTTGACTACATTGAAACCAACGATCCTATCAAGACTGGGAGATATTGTGAATTCATCTGACGGATACGAGATCGATAACGATTGAACATACGATGAATAACAAATACGACCAAGATGGTATTTCGTACTCCAAGGTCACCAATAAACAAGGTTATCGATACTTTTGATTGGAAAGTTGATCACCTACATACTCCAATCGTATTGTCAAACAACATAGGCCACGGACCTATAACTACTATGATTATGAATGGGCATGGTACGACTTTTTGTATGTTCGACCCATTTCCCATACATGGTTCGTAAAAATATAGCGAACAAATGTCTAAATCAATAATCCCGAGGTGGTTCTACGGTGGTGGGTAAGATTTGGGGGCAATGAGCTAACAATGCCCAAAAACTTAGAATTCATTACGAAAAGGTTCCAAAAAGAACAAGAAGTTTCCGCCTTACGGATATTAAGTTATGCCGGTATTACATAAGAAAAAAGGATTTCTTATATCATCGGTGGTCTTTTGACACGGTGAAATAACCGAGATTAAATATTTAGTCAAAACCATTAAAATCCAAAGGATGGACAAGAATCTAAGAATTTAAAAATCAAGAATCGAAGCCCGTCAGTAACGAGGATCAAGCTGAGTCGAGGCGGAATTAAAAGAAGCTCTAGAAGCTTTAAGTAATATTGATGACAACGACCGGCCGGATGTCCAAGAACTACGGATACGACATCTTCGTCGGCGAGATAATAATGGCAACATGATGGACACAAGGAATGGCCCGACATATCTCCATTACCAAGAATTGGTGAGAAAATTTGCCCCGCTTCCCCGGAAAAGAGAAGAGGGTAAAAGCAAAATGGCGACAAACTTTCAAAAGAAGCCGTCCGACTTTTCGAAAAGCAAAAGCGAAGGCATCTTTTACAAAAGTAAGCGAGTCAACTTCCACAAAGAAGAGAAGTGGCCGACAAACTTTTACAGAAAAGAGTAGTCCCAACTTTCAAAAGAAAAAGCGAAGGCATCTTTAAAGATAGCCGTCACTTGTAATCATCCAGAAGATGTTAATTATTTTCGATTTCTATATAAGACTCGAGTTACAGCAACTTCTAGACGGGCATTCGAAATTCACCCCCGACTTCGAAAATAGCCTTTTCCCTTTCCCTCTCATAAAATTCCATATGCTTTCAAAAGTTTGAATAAAAAGTCCCGTATTGTTACAACGTCGATTTTGATAAAAGATCGACGTGTAAAAAAATGATTTTGGGACGAGGCACTTTATGGATAAAAATGGAAATTTTTTTAAACGTAAACTATGATGTTGGACAAAAAAGGACTTGACAAATTTTATGGACATTGAGACAAATTGGGACCGTACATATGGACAATTAATTTGGACTAAAGAATAAAATCTAAAAATGTAAAATGGTAAACATATGGACAATAATAGTATGCCAAAAGATTTTTATAAAACTTAAAACTAAAGGTAATTTTTCTAAAAAAAAACTCGGGTGAGCTTACGTGGTGTTCTACTTTTGTTAACGTCTTCGGGTTTTAACCTAGGTGTTAGTCGAAACTCAAACGCCCAATTTTGGGCAAAAACTCTCTTTTTATTTCTTGAAAATGAAATCTAGTTTTTGCGTAATAAATGACTAGCCTTTATTTGCCGAAATATAAAACAAAAGTAGTTTTTATCAAAAACAATTAATATCTACAAGGCATACTATTAGGGCTTGGTAGGTCAACCGTATTTTACGAATCCTTTATACCGGGGTGCCTAACACTTCCCAGGGGGATGCGGAGAACCTTCTTTCCCAAAACTTTGGTATAGATTGATTTCTTTTAAAACTTAGCCGTTTTAAATGAACACTTTTTCAAAATGATTTTCCTAACTTACCTATAAGTTAGGTGGCGCCTCTGGCTAATGTCCATTTAGAGCGCCATAGTAGAAATATATTTTCTTTTATCGGTACGATTGACAACCGTACTTTCTGGGACACTTTTCTTTTTAAATGAGGCAGGTACGGAAATACGAATCGAAAAATAGGCAATGCACAATGTTGTTGTTATGTCATCTCATTGTTCTGAGTCAACTTTAAGTGCTTATGCTGGGTTCAAGGATAGAAAAGGTGAGAACTTTGTACTCATTCCCTGATGGGGGTTTGTATCCTCTGTCCTTTCTTTTCCCCTTTTCTGCAATAGGAACAACGAGTGTTGTTGCTTCTATAATAGTTATATGAGGCACGATAATCAAATTTTACACCTCTCTCCCCTCTTTTCGGTCAAATGAAAGGCTGCAACTAAGCCAAATTGTAAAGTGAAGGTTAGAAGGTTATATTATTTCTGTGCTTATGTTGGCAGGTTTGGTTCAGATAATACTTTTAATTTCTTCTCAAATTAGGGGCCCGGGTCTAGCTTATTAGACTCACTATTAATCTTAATACAGTGATGATTTTAGGAAATCTTTACACGATGAAATTCTTGAGTACGAGTAAGATGTATGCATTAAGATTGATTTTTCTAATTCTACTTCGTACACACAAATATTGAGAATGTTGAGATAAAATCAATATTGAGAATGCAATTATATCATGGAACAAATGCTACAATTTGAAGTTCTTGAGATATAGTAACAACGTCAAATTTTACCTTAGAATGTTCTCCAATTAATATCTTTATTTTTCCCATCATTTTTAATATTCAAATTCGTAAGCTTAATGAGGTCATTTGTGGCCCATGACTTATGTGAGATAAATTAACTTAGTCTATATATAATATAAAGCTAGGCATAGATAAAGTGATGTGGCTTTCTTGTAAATGCTCATTCCCTGTTTTATCTTTTTCTCCTTTTTTTGACAATTTTTTTCATTTTATGTGCCTCTCCTCTTACGTTATTGTATTCATCATTCTTTAAAGCACTTAAATGGTGAGAGTTATCCAAAAATACAATTATGTGATCTAAATGTGAGAGCAATAAAGGGACACGTTCTTTTGGTGGATTATGTAAAAATTTACGTTTTGGTCCAACTTCTCATTTTCTAAGTTTCAGCTATTTAAATTTTTAGATGATTTCTTTGCTTATAAATACATGTCTTCACCCCTTTTTTTAGCTCAACATATTTTCACTATAAAAAAATTTAGAAGATTAGGTGCTCCTAATTTTTTATCTTTCCTCATTATTAGTACTATTTATTTCTTTTCCTAGAAACCCTCCATTTGCCTTCGTTGTCTTCCGTTTTTTGCTTTTTAATCTGTGTTATAGTTTCATCTTTTCTTCTTTCTGGAAGAAGACTAAACATGTGCTATCAATTAATGTAGAGTTGAAACGTTTTCTTTCAGTGTGATCACTATTAGCTCTATTTGGAGCACTACAAAAGAAACGAACAGAAACTTAATTATAACTATAGACTCATTAACCATTTAGCAGGGTTATAGAAATAAAGAGTTAGATTATGGAGGTGGACAATATAATGGCTTGTGGGGAAAGGAAGAGAAGACAAGCATAGAAATTGAATTTTCTTGTAACGGAGTTATTGGAGTTTTATGAAGTGTCTTGTCATTGCTTCCTCAGGTTGTTTAGGTTTCTCTCTAATTTCATTTTTTTTTTTTTTTTTTTTGGTATATTATGTAGTGTTTAATTTGGTTGCAATAGCACCATATGAAGAAGATAGAGTTAAATACAACTTTATGAGTTTTGCATCTAATTATACGTGATGAACATGACAAGTTTTTTATTTTATATTATTGGATAAATATGAAATAAGTGTTAAAATAATTTTATTTTACGTATTACCGTATAAACGTTCATATTGAGAAGTTCCGTGTTCGTACTTGAATAAAAACTTCATATTGTTAAATCAACATGATCTACTTTTATTACGGGCAAACTCTTACTATTGGCATGTTATGTATATCCCTCAAGATAACTATTTGTTAATCTATAGTGTTAACAACTTGCAAGGACAATATCATGACAATGTGTCCGGCTTTACAAATTGAAGATTCTATAAAAGATAATATGAAGTACATAATTTGCTCTCGGACTAGATATTATTGCTACGAAGGAAGTTCATAGTTTAAACGAAAAAACGTAGTTTTGGAAAGTTTGAATTTTCGGCGAAGATTTTTAAAAGTCAACAACAAACAATGTCTAATAACTTTGTTTACATTTTTAATGTTTCAATCTTCTTCTATGCATGTTTGCGTCATTTCAGCTTTATCATCGAACCATCTATATTTATTCCTCAAAAACATTATTTGTATAAAACTAGAAAAATGTATGTAATACTTTTATTTGAGTTTATTGTTATTATTATTATATTTTATTTTTAAAATATGTAGTCTCTTCTAATACATTTGAATTTTTGTCCAAAAAATAAAATAAAATAGTCATATATACTTATGTTATATATTTATTATTTTTAGTTTTGGTATTACAAAATTAATATCCTTTGTACATCAACTAAATTAGTAAATGGATGGCGGAGTTATTGGAATTTTATGAAGTGTCTTGTCATTGCTTCCTCAGGTTGTTCAGGTTCCTCTCCTAATTTCTTTTTTTTTTTTTTTTGTAAATTATGTAGTGTTTAATTTGGTTGCAATAGCACCATATGAAAGAAAGATAAGAATTAAATACAACTTTATGAGTTTTGCCAACATGATCTACTTTTATTACGGGCCCAAACTCTTACTATTGGCATGTTATGTATATCCCTCGAGATAACTATTTGTAAATCGGTGGTGTTAACACTTGCGGGGGACGATATCATGACAATGTGTTCGGCTTTACAAATTGAAGATTCTATAAAAGATAATAATGAAGTACATAATTTGCTCTCGGACTACGATATTATTGCAACGAAGGAAATATATTTAAACAAGAAAAAACAAAGTTTTGGAAAGTTTGGAAATTATTTTCGCGAAGAGATTTTAAAAGTCTACAACAAACAATGTACGATAACTTTGTTTCCCATTTTTTATTGTTTCAATCTTTCTTCTATGCATGTTTGCGTCATTTAAGGCTTTATCATCGAACCATCTATATTTATTCCTCAAAAACACTATTTGTATAAAACTAGAAAAATGTATGTAATGCTTTTATTTGAGTTTATTGTTATATTTTATTTTAAAATATGTAGTCTCTTCTAATACATTTGATTATTTTGTCCAAAAAATAAAATAAAATCATATGTATGCTTATGTTATATGTTTGTTATTTTTTTAGTTTCGGTATTAAAATTAATATCCTTTGTGCATCAACTAAATAAATTTCTACTATATAGAAGAGTGAGTTTTACTCCTCTTCGTGTTCTCGTCGATCGTGGGCCCCTCCCCATAAATAAAAATTTTGGCCCCCCGCCCCCCATAAACACCCCCATAAATTAAAAAAAAAAAAATCCCCCCCAAATATTAAATGGCCCACAAAAATAAAAAATAAAAAATTGTAAAAAAAAAAAAAAAATTTGGGTCCCCTAAAAGTGAAACCCATCACACATCCAAACTCACGGAAAAAAAAAATTAGACCCCGTATTAACAAAATCAAGCAATATTAAAAAAAAAAAAAATAGATCCCCGTATTTAAAAAAAATAAACAATGTTAAAAAAAAAATTGTGGGCCTCATATTAAACACCATCGTATCGGTAGCAAACACTAATATAATAAAGTTTTAAATACGGAGCACAAACTACAAATATTATATTAATCGTCTTTGAACATAGTATCACATATTGACAAAATCAAGCTTAATATATATATAAAAAAAAAGAGTTAATCTCATATTAAAAAAATAAACAATGTCAAAAAAAAAGTTCGGCTGTATTCTTAGCAAACACTAATATAATAAAGTTTTAGATACGGAGCACAATAAAATGAGTTAAACGAAAAATATTTACTAAAAATTTAAAAATAAAGTTCTTCATGGCCCCATATTAAACACCAACCGGTATTAAAAAAAAAAAAAAAGAAGAAAAAAAAAGTGGAACCACACGGCCCTAACTCTTCGGAAAAAAATGGGGGCCCCATATATGTTAAACAACAACTAATATTAAAAAAAAAAAAATGAATCCCATATTGAAAAAACAAACAATGTTAAAAAAAAGTGCTTAGAAAATCAAACAATTAAATCAATAATGATGGATTCATTTACCACATGCGTATCAACCCATTAATTGGGAGCACATGAAATTGTTAATATGACAACGTACTTAAAATACTTATATATTAAAATAAGATAGAATTTAATTACTTTTTCATTTTTTTCCTTACTCTAATAAATGTGAAAAGAGATTAATGTCATAAAAAGAAAAAAATAATATTAAATAGAGATCAAATAATTAATAAGGTAAATTAGTGAAATTCTAATTCTAATTGACGTTTCCTTAAAAAACATGTAAAAAACAACATGACAAGTAAAATGAGTTAAACCAAAAATATTTACTAAAAATAAAAATATAGAAATTTTTCATTTAAATAGAAAATCAAATTTCTACTTCGTTTCATCTTAAACATATAAAATTAATATAATAATTTGAATTAGAATTATCCAATCAAATTTTGATAAAAAAAATTATATGTATTACTTTACTATTACTACGTTATAGAAGAGCCGAGTTTATAGAGCAACATCGCCAAGTATTCGGTCCTATTTTTTTACTTAAGAGTAAAAAAAATCCTTTATAATACCAACTCTTCTAAAAAGTAGATAGAAATGCTTTATTATGTTTATTATGTTTACTAAAATAAATATACTTAAAATATATATATTTAAAAAATAACATACAATTTAATTACTTTTTTTATTTTTATTCTTACTCTAATAAATGTGAAAAGAGATTAATATCAAATGAAGATCAAATAATGAATAAGATAAATTAGTCAAATTATAATTCTAATTCGCGTTTCCTTAAAAAACCATGCAAGTACGAAAAATGACATGAAGTAAAATGAGTTAAAGCAGGAATATTTACAAAAAATTAAAAAATAGCATTTCTTCGTTTAAATAAAAAATTAATTTCTACTTTGTTTCGTTTCAAACATGTAAAATTAATTTAATAATTTGAATTAAATTATCCAAATCAAATTTGACAAAAAATAATAAGTATTTTACACTTTTAAATTAATCGAATTAAAATTGAAAGTATCAGGCGGTCTTTAAATATTGCTATTATTTTTATCTCAAAGAGAAGAAAATAGTTTTCTTTTAAACAAATCTTCTCTTTTAAAAAGTATTAATAAATTTTCGTAGCAAACACGAATAAAATAAAGTCTTAGATACGGAGCATAAACTACAATATTATATTAATCGTATTTTGAACATAGTATATATATATATCTACTTTACGACTACGTAGATACACTATAATCCGAAATGTTGGGCCCGTACTTGCCGTCTAGTACTATCGAGAAAGTGGGCTAAAAGGTACGGACTCATTTTTGTTTTTTCTCACTTTTTGTCTACACAAAGAAAAATAGAATCGTATTAGTCTTTTTGATATGTCGTTATCTCCAATCTCAATGAATGAATGAAGTCAAGTCTCATGTGGAGCTATTGTCGAGGATAAAAGAAATAAATAAATTACATTACACAATAAAGTCAAGTTATCATGCTTTGTCGGTGATAAAAAAATTGCTCGGATATTACCTTCTTGTTGGGCTTTATCCCATTAAAATATTTATGCTTGTGGGGATAAGAACACTGGAAACTTTTTGCAGGGAATAAAATTATAAAGGTAATTTTGCTAACATATTCTTCCTCGTCCCACTTTTGTTTTCACTTTCCATCTCACCTGAAAATAGACTACCTTTGATTGGTTGTTCATCGATCAATCACATACGAATAGTCCACTTGGGTTGTCTATTCATAATTAAAAAAAAAGAGATGACATCGAATAATGCACATCTTTTTTTGGAATTCTAAAAGACATCATCTATCATCTGGCATAAGAATAGTCCGCTTGGGTGGTCATTTCGTGACAGAGAGACGTAAGACATTATAGAGTAATAGTGCAGCGGAAAAATTAGTGGCGTACCTCCGGCCATTGTTTCGGAACCGTCGTAATCGGTATCAACGTTGTTGGCGTCGGTTTCCGATTCCGATTAACTTCTAAGCACTCAACCCTCGCTCTTTTTAGATGGTATGGAGTTTTAGAAAAGTTGTGCTTAGGGACCTTTTAACCGGATGTATTCTATTTATAGATGTTCTCCGTCAAGAACTTCTAATAGCGATTCCACAAACAAGATGGGCAGCGAGGTTTAGGAGGTTATGGGCAACATGGCAGTTGCATTGGGAGAAGGTTGTAATGCCATGGAAGTTACGGACCACGTTTAGATAATACCAACATTCTCACTCGGTCCGTATACTTTAATCCCGTAAGTGAAACATAATACATGAATCATGGCGATGGTTTCTCTAAGGTGAGTAGTATCTTCCATGTATCACAATGCATTATGCCTCTAAGCCTCGGCCAGTATTACTTAACGAATAAACTCGATATTTTATTCTAGGTCCATATTTAAAGGATATTTACCAAAATAAAACCAAATGTGCACACGGTAACAAATACGAAATATCATATGAAATAGAGTTTCATAAACATTTGTTGTTACAATGAAATTGTACATGGTGGAACTAGAATCCCATTGTGACTACGCAGTCCTTGTAAATTTGCGAGGTGGCATACCTTTGGTTAAAGGATCGGCTAAAATCGATTCGAGTGCTAATGTGCTTAATGACCACTTTCTTATCTTTAACATGTTTCTTATGGCAATATACTTGATGTCGATATGCTTGCTTCGACTACCACTTTTGTTATTCTTAGCCATAGAAACAACAGAGTTTGAATTGTCACAATATAATATTAAAGGCTTAGGGAAATCGAAATTTTGCCCCCAAATGAAATTCTTACCATACCCATGGGAAAAATCAAAACAAAAAACAACTCCCTCCATAGGAAGTTGTAATTAAAATCTAATGCACTCTTTAAGTATAACTCCACCAAAAAAAATTTTTCTTAAGTTATTTGGATGAATAAAAAAACAACAAAGTCTAAATTGAGTATCTAACTTTCAAATCATCGATCGTTTGTTTTAGCATTTGTCTTTTGTACCTTGAGGTATCTTTAAACTTTATTTGCGTTTTAGTGGTAAACTGGTTCCGATATTTTTCAACATTCCAACAAAAAACAAATTTGGGTCTTGTACAAAAAGGCATACTCAAGCTTCCCAACAAGGATGAATATCTTTTATTTTTCCCTCTAAGAACTTTCCTTGGTAAAAACCATCGGAAAAACCCGTAAATTTTCCCCAAACTTT
>NW_026727373.1:0-33762 GCF_029784015.1 Lycium ferocissimum
GATTTTAAGGCATAAGTAATGACATAATAAAAGCATGAAGGATAACATGAGATAGAAAGGCCATTTATACCTCTTTAGACGTTCATCATATTTACTTACTCTTTTCTCTAACGAAGACCTTCCATACATATACATATACATACATATATAAATATCATTATCAATATGATGTACCAGGACTGTTCAGGACTCGGTGTGTAACATACTCGGCCATAATAGGACTCACTGTGAAGCGTACCCGGCCACAATGGGACTCGGTGTTATTCATACCCAACTGATCAGTAGTCTGCACAATAGATATCATACTTGGCCATAAAGGGACACGGTGTTACAACATAGCTTTATATATATATATATATATATATATATATACACATACACATATAAGATTACATAAGTAAAAGTAACATCGTCATCATCATTTTCACTATATCTTTCCTTAGAGGATCAACTATCATAGGATAGAATCAATGATATCATGAGAGTATCAAGAACTATGAGCTATAGTGATTCGAGGAATGAAGTCATCATGGAAGACATTATGGATTTCACGTGAAGGTATTCAATAATGGGATCATGCCTTAAGAAAGAAGGGTTAGCCTTACATACCTTTATGTCTTCTTAACTAATTAAAGTTCACCTCCAAAGCCCGAGAAATCTACATTCAAGAGGGTTCATAGCAAAATTAGGTCTCAAAGATACTCTCAAGTCCAAACTAGTATAGTTCCTAAGCTAGCGAAAATTGGGCAACATTTTCCTATTTCATCTACTTCTATCAATTTCAAAAACAACTCCCAAACAATGATAACATTAATAACAATACCACAATCAAGAGACTTCATTGAAGTTAGGCTTCATTCAATCCCCAAAACTCCTTTTCAAGATCACTCATAATAATAGTCTCTGCACAACCCCATATACACTCATATACAATATTTCCTCAACATCATTAGTACCACCCACAAAAAGATTAAATTCATAACATGCCAAGAATTATAATTCAAGTTAACTTATATCTCATAATATCCTCAAATTCATACTTGAACTCTCTTTTCATTTTTCTTCCTTCGACCATATGGTAAAATAATAAAACAACCTTAACTATATGCAAGAGATGTAAAAACTCACCTTAATCACACAAGAACAAGCCTTGGATCAACTTACTCCACTAAAGTGAAGTCTCCAACATCAACGCCAAAGGAAATCTTAAGCTTCACAAACCCTAGCAAGCTTCTTAGCACTTGAATCTCTTGATTCTCTTGGATTTAGCTTGGATTAGTTTATAGACTTAGAGAGAGGTATTTAGAGAGCTCTAGGATCTGATTTGGGGAAATAATGAGTCCAAATGAGTAAAACGAAATATATAAAGCGTAACTTAAAAACCCGTCGGGCATTCTGACGCCCACTTTGACGGACCGTCAAAGTTCCTACGGTCCGTCAAAATGGACCGTTAAACTGCCCAGCCAAGCAGGTCTCACTGTGACTATTTCACGGTGGTACTCCACTATTTGAAGGGGCATCAAATGCCCCACGGTCCATCAAATAGCCCCCATCTGGTAAGTTTCTCCCTTAGATTCATTTGACTTCCAATCCTTATGGAACCTCCTTTGTCACGACCCAACCAGAGGGCCTTGACGGGCACCTGGAACTAACCTACCGAGTACTTCTGAATATGCATCTCATAATCATCTCTAGGTGGACCACAAAGTTAGCTCATGGGTATCATGGTCTGTAAGGGCATATGGCAGAAGATAACGACACATTTCTATATAATCCTCAACAATTATACTCATCATCACAAGCCGACAAGGCTGCCAAAATATCATACAACAATATAAACCGGTAGGGTTATGAATCATCTAACTGTACACACACGTCTACGAGCCTCTACATAGAATACAAGTGACCATAAAGACCAATACCAAATAGACTGTAGCTCTGAGGTAAGTGGAGTGCTCCTGAGAATCTGCTGATAAAGCACTTACGGATCTGATCTGTCTCCCTGCCTACCTGCGAGCATGAGCGCTGTGTCCACAATAAAGGACGTCAGTATGAACAGTGTACTGGGTATGTAAGGCATGAATAGCAACATACAAGAAATATGGAACATAACATGAGATAAAGATAACTTGTACATCTGATTGCCTCGTAAGACGGATACCATGCACGCTTAGCTTTCTAAAGAAAACATTTTTCATACATATATAACATAGTTATTAGCCTGCGTCCAAAACTTTCCATACATGATATTTATCATTAATTATATTTGATAAAGGTCATGTCCTTTTTTTCTAAGGTTGTTCTTCCCGGTTACGACTTACGAGATTATAATTCATCCTTTACTTTATTGTTACGTACTTCCCATGGCTTGTACCTTTCAAAACTTCATGGGACGTCTCCAATACTCTATTCATACTCTGAAAGTGTGAGGTGTAATAACCTTCGCCCCTTAGAAACGTTCGTCCTCGAATGTTGTAGCTTGCGAGCTTACGATGCTATCTTTGATTTCTTGAAATGGTTGTCCTCCTTTAGACCAGTCTTCATACTCTTCTAATATAAGCTCATCGGCCTTCTTTTATGTTCCCCTAACTCTCTGTTGAACTCAACCATTAGTTTCATATCCTCATGTATGTAACCGGTAGTCAACTGATATCCAGCTATCGTCTTGTTCTCATTAAGGTGGTCTTGGCTCATGATCTCTATGGCTCTCCGCCGATCTTGCGAGTATTCTTAATTGTTGTATCCTTTTTACTTGCTCTTTATTTCTCCACTAGTGGAAAAACTCTCTTGTGCAAATCTGGAACCTTTCCTTGCTTGCTTCTCTGGTCTATTTTAGATTATCCCTTTTTTGTACTAGTCAACCTTATATACATACCATATCATGTCCTTTTAATTCCTTGAGCGGACCCCTTAATTCCTTACAATATCATTATATTCATATTTGAAATTTTCCTCCAATTTCCTCCTCTCAATTTTAACATAATTACAAAATAATCTCATGAACATGGAACTAAGATAAAATCCTACTTAATCATAATTTCCTTTCAATACGAGTATGCCTCCCTCCTTAAGTCCTTGGCTCTCTTATACCGGTGACTAATTGAGACTTAAACTAACCTCTATTCTTCTTCGGCTCCTTATCGTCGTCCTTGCACCATTCTGTTGGCCATTTCATCATGGTGATTGTTTATATAGTTCTATGTCATACACTCTAACAATTGATATAACCGGCGACTTGGAATTTCATGACTTACAAGGTACTCCTTAATCGCAGGCAGTACTGCTGTCCTGCTATCCATAGGCACACTATCTTCCTTTCCTTTGAAGATTTTTGAACTTCCTATAAATATTCCTCTTGTAAAACTTTCATCTCTTCTAGTGCTACAAGTTCTTCTTAGCAGTCCCGATTGTCCCTTATACTTATCCCTGGTCACATGCGGCCTTTCTTACTCCATCTATTACCCCTTGGAGTACTTTACTACATATCTAAATATACCTAAGATTTTCTTCGGTGCGAGTGATTCGTGTCATAGCTTTCTTCGGCACGAGTGATTCGAGTCATAGCCCGGAATACAACGTATCGCATTGGCAAAACTTATTCTCCTATCCATCAACTAGACACGCTCTTGCATTATAGATCGAGTAACCTAGAGCTGTGATACCAATTTGTCACGACCCATTTTGGCATAAGCCATGCTAGCACTTACCTTTCCCACCTCGGTAAGCGAACCCTTATAGCGAACCCTTAACCCAACGATAAATAAAGACATAAATAATTACATCGAGCAACGGAATAGAGTAAATACATAAGTCTCACGATATATATATAGTAGAAAAAGTGCGAAATAATAACAATACCCCAGGGTTTAGTTTGAGTAATACAAGAGCATCTAAAAGGGAAATAATAAAGTCTGGAATAATAATACATAAAGTGTCTATGTCTTTAAATAGAAATAGGAAATAATGATAGAGAAGTCTTCAAGGTAGCGAACATCCATGCTCACCCTGGAAACTCAAAGATAATGCTGAAGCGACTATCAGCCACGTATACCAGAAGCAGATCCAACTTGATACTTTGCATTCATAAAAGAATGCAGCAAGTGCGAGTCATTGACAAAACAACGATCTTGGTAGGCATCATCACCGACTAAGCATAGCTAACACAATCCGGATAATAAGCGGATAGGCGTAGATAAACCAACAAGTATAAATCAAATGAAATCAAATCCAAGTACACATCATCGCCTAAGTAAGGCATCTAATCCCAAATGTGCCAAGTATGAATATATTAAGTCCGAATCCAACAACACAAGTACAACACCAAAACATCCCAAAATCAAGCCATAATGCAATGCAATACAATAGTGTATAAATGCAATGCAATGCCATGCAAATGCTGTGTACACATGTACTCCGGACAGAAATATCGACATCTCGGTAGGACAACCCAGTATGACTCGCGAAGTCTAAGTGCCACCCATCTCAGATCTTAGCCTAACAGATAGATGGGACCTCAGATCTTTGCCCACGGGGGGTTCTCACTGGCACCACTCTGGGGGACCTGCAGAGTCCATGCACTCACTCAATCAATGATTCCGAGACTAACACCGGATATCGGCCTCTCACGTCACTCAAGTAAAACCGATCCCTGCTCATCACAGTGTGTCATCAAGTATCATCAATATCTCAACAATATATCATGAAGAATAAGAATGCGTGCAATGCATGTATCCACATCAATAATCATGCTCAATGTGTACGCCAACAGTATATCCAGTCACAAGTACCAACAGTGGGCATGCCAAAAATATATCAAAATCACAAGTACCAACAGTGGGGTACACCAACAATGTTATAATCAAGATGGAACAACAGATGCCAATATCTACTAACAACACGCGGCATCAAGCCAACACAATAGACTAATCAATCACAATCCAACGGGATGGCTAGTCCCAAACACACAACAGGGCCCAACCTAAGACAATATCCATCCCAGCTTCATAGCTGAAGGTTCACAAGCTTTCTCCGATGATATAATCTAAATATATGCTTCGCTATGCGAAGTCTCACCAAAGATAAGCCATAACCTACCTAGATGGCCGAACAGCAACACCAACAAATCACTCTATCGCCTTCCCCTTCCGCCGAGGCTTAAGATCAATAAAGTCTATGCATAATTCAAATCTAGATTAGAAATCATGAAGAATGATACTAGTATTGACATCATTCAATTTAGGTCAAATCTTACCCTAGAGAAAACGGGCCCACGAGGTCAAAACGGGAAATTCGGAAGCAAAATATCAAATTACACACTAGATGATCATAACCCAATATCTAATTGCTAAATTAACTCATAGATTTACCCAATTTCGAATTTGAAACAAAACCCCTAATTTGTGAATAAACCCTAACTCTTTGATTCCGAAATTCAACACTGATAATGGAAGATATATGATTACCAACCATAGATTCATCAAAATCTAGCATAAACTCTATCAATTTCACTATTAATAAGCCTAGAGATAATGTTCATCAAAACCCACTTTCATCTTTCATTACTAATGGATTATTAAAGGAAAGGGGGAATCTATGATGAGAAGGATTAATGGAATAGAAGAGCGATGGCAAGATTTACCTCCAATAGGATTCCTAAAATATCTCCAAGAATAGTTCCCCAAAGGTCTAATTTCGAAGTGGAAATAAATGAGGGTCTAAAGGCTTATTTAAGTCACACTTAATGAAAGAACAGGCCCATTACCGTCACGGCAGTAACGGGGCCGTAACAGCGGCGCCGCTACAGCGCCCCCAGGCCGCCCCAGTGGTCTAGGCCAAGATATACATGGCCGCCCTAGCGGCCAACACGCCGCCATAGCGGTACCGTTGCGACAGCACAGGTGCCGCCAATGCGGGCACCAGGTACCAGAATCCACCAGATTTTTCTAAGTCTCAATCCAAATCCCGAACCAATCCCGAGGCCATCTGCTCAGAAACCACATACACAGACCCATACAAAAATACGCTACGAACGTGCTCGTGGACTCAGAATTCCTAACGGAGGTCTCGTTGATCGAGTCAACCTCTGATGCCTTAATTCTAATTTCCTAACCCAAGGTCCAAAATGCATCTGAGTGCATTGGGAACCGAACTAGAGATACATACAAGTTCTGAACAACCATCCGGACCTCTTGGAACCGATGAAATTTTGAAAAAGGCCCGTTTACCCAAAAGTCAACTTTGGATAAAATTTTTTTACTTTAAGCCTATATTTCACAAAAGTTGCCCGAATCCGATCTATACACCTCGGGAAGCGTGCCAACGGTCCCCTCGAGTCAAAAATGAGCTAATCAATGCTTGAAAAAGGGCAAAAAGGCTGAAAAGACTATAACGACCAACGGGTCGTTACATCAGATACCAATTTAACCATCGCTAGTTCTCGAGCGAATAAGAGAAAAGAAGCGGGAAAAATACCTGAATCGGTAAACAACTAGGGATATCGGCTACGCATGTCGGACGCGATCTCCTAAGTAGCCTCCTCAATAGGACGGTGCTTCCATTACACCTTCACAGAAGCAATCTCTTTTGACCTCAACTTTCGAACCTACCTATCCAAGACAGCGATAGGCTCCTCCTCATAAGTCAAATTCCCATCAAGTAATATGGAATCCCATCGAACAATGTAAGTACCATCGACATGGTACTTCTTCAGCATCAAAATATGAAAAATTGGATGAAAACCTGCCAAGCCTGGCGGCAATGCCAACTCATAAGCCACATCACCCATATGAGCAACAATCTCAAATGGACCAATATACCCGAGGATCAACTTGCCCCGCTTACGA
Source organism: Lycium ferocissimum (assembly GCF_029784015.1). Lineage (NCBI taxonomy): Eukaryota > Viridiplantae > Streptophyta > Magnoliopsida > Solanales > Solanaceae > Lycium > Lycium ferocissimum. The sequence goes on from NW_026727373.1 coordinate 6,843, forward strand.
AACCTCATAGCACCTTTCATGGGTGAAACTTTCAATAGAAATTGGTCACCAACAGCAAACTCCAAATCCCGGACCTTTCGGTCCGTATACATCTTTTGCCGACTCTGAGCTGCCAAATGCTTGGCCTGAATAACTCTCACTCTATCAAGGGACTCTCTCAATAGATCTGTACTCTAAGGTCGAGCCTTGAACCCATCAAACCAGCCAACCAGCAATCTACATCTCCTACCATACAAAGCCTTAAAAGATGCCATACCAATGCTCGTGTCACGACCCAACCCCATAGGCCGTGACTAGTGCCCGAGCTGGGCACCTAAACACATTTATTGACCAGAATCGCATACAGATGACTTATACGTATACAAATATCAGACGCTGTCTCAAACTGTCTCAACACAAACATATATATATATATATCACAGAAGCCGGCAAGGCTATCATATGGCGCAACGGCCCAAAATATATACACAAATACGAGCCGACCAGGCTGCCACGGCGAATGGGATTGCCCAGAACATATAACATACGAACACACCTGTACCGTAATAGGCACAACCCACATGTACGTCTACAGATCTCTAAACAGAACAACAGAATCATTTGACAGGACAGGGCCCCGCCGTACCCCTGAACAAACCAATACATATGCAACGGAAGAATATATACCAAAATGTAGGCTCCGAAATAAAAGGGAGCACTCCAAACAGCAGAATATGTCTCCTAGACTGGCGGATCACCGAACTGTGCGGGCATGAAACGCAGCCCCCGAAGAAAGGGGGTCGGATGCGGAATATGTACCGAGTATGCAAAGCGAAGATACGATAAACAAAGCGAGTCATAATCGAAATGTAGTACGTAAAATGAGTGCAATATACAAAATACCAAAATGTTTATTTTCAAAACACAAATCATGCATAGGGCTCAGGGAATATGGTCGCCCGCCCGTCAATGGCGCCATAGCACATCATACTCCAGAAGATTTCATATCTCCGAAACCCGACATATCACATATCACATATACACGGTACCCGGCCCTATAGCGGAGGCTCGGCGAACCGAACACATCATAATACCAAATATACACGGTACCCGGCCCTATAGCGGAGGGGCTCGGCGAACCGGACACATCATACTCCAGAATATAATATATAGTGCGCACGATAACATAACCGGCCCGGGACTCGGCGAGAGATGCAATAACCATTTGCACGAGCAGAGTCGTGAGTAACCATATGCATAAAATCATTATCATAGACTCAAAAGATAAGTAAACTGACCATACTTGGAAGTCGGGATAATAGTCATACCATGTTCTTTCAAAAGTCATCAGAACTACATAAAGGAATGTCGCGGGACCCACGGACGGGTATCGACCCAAGCCGGGCCCGCCTATGGATGACATAATCATAATACGCCACAGAATCTCCTACGAGCATATCGAGGCGATCCGGTTCTGTCTACAAAAGTTACGGCCCTTTTTCGACGTAGAATTTTTAAGAACAAAGCTTTTTATGCAACATTTGAAAACCAATTATTCTAAAGACATAAGGGCCATTATTCCATTACATTACGAATGTCAAAGATAAAATACAAATAAGAATCATAGGCATACTCGGATCGCAAGAATAGAGTTTCCTCGAGGCTCGTGTCATAGCCAATTTACAACTAAGGCATGCCAAAAGAAGGAAGGGTTAAGCTTTACATACCTCGTCCGGTCTCAAGGCTAATCCAATCCTAAGTCTTGGACTCTCCAAGATCTACACAACACCATTAAATACCAACGTTACTATAGCCATTTAGGAGTTCATTTCCAAACTAGAACGTAATTCTACGGAAATTTGGGCAGCATTTCCCCTGTAAATGCAACAACCCCGAGAATTCAACTCGGCCAAATCAACAACAACAACACCAACAATCATTCTAGCAACATCAACAATCGATTTAGAACGCGTTCTAACATTAGTAGCTCTTTTCTACATACTTCAACAACATTCCTTCACATTCAATTTAACTACTTACATTCAAACCAACATCAACGCTCACACATTCAATTACTAATCCAAAACTATTCAAACAATATTCAAGAACACTTTAAACAATTCACACAATATTTCAAACAACCCAACAATGCACCAACTCACCCGAAACTATCCCCAAACCCGAGAACCACAACCATAACACACTCCTCACTTCCGAATCATGATTTGCACCAACAATCCACACTCTAACAATGTCATTCTCATAAATATAGAAATTACATCAAATGCACATTAACCTCCAAATCAGCCCGCAACACTTACAATATCAACTTGAATCATTAAACTCTCATCGCCAACATAGAATTCATAACGACAACAATCAAAATACTAAATAGAATTGATCCATTCTTTGTCACATAACATGACCTATATTCGGCCATCACTACACACACATATATTGATATTTCTCATCCATTTCTTCACACTACAACAACCAAACATGATAACTAGAATTAATTCATCATTTCAACACAACATCACATGTACACGGCTCAACTTCAACATGCCATATTTCATGAATTTCATCCATTTTGACATACTACGACACACATAAACCATCCATAACACATAAAAACAAGATTAAACCTTACCTTTCTTCTTAAATTCCAACTTAGCTAGGGTTGGCAACGGATGAAAACGAGCGGTTTGTTGACCCAAACAACAACTTCACGTTAACAAGGACCCTTCAATTAGTGGGTTTGCTAGAAGGAAATATTTTTTTGAGGGCTATTTTTGGTCTTCAATTTTTGGGAGCTATGGCCGAATGGCCTTTGTGTTGTTCCTCCAAAGTTCTTGATTTTTCTCTAAGTATGGAAGATGAAAAGCTGACTTATTAGTCATCTTTTGTATACTTATACAAGTTATACAAGTGTCCTATGGCCCGCACATGGGTTGGATCAATTAAATTTGGCCACCCCATGTGTGGGGACCATACCTATGCCACACGGCCAAATGGCCAAAAATTCATGAATTGCCAACTTTTCAATATTTCACTTTTAGCTCCAAACTTTCCTAAATGTTCCATGCCAATAAATTCATAAGCAACTTATGCCTTAAAACGAAATCGAAGGTCAAAAGTCTCGACTTCGTATCCCGGAATAGCCTTGTCCCTAACTTATCGCGGTTAACCCGGATTGTCCCAATGTACAAAATACGGGATATAACAGCTCGAATGAGAACTGTTATTGTACGCAAACTCTACCAATAGTAAGTGTTGATCCCAATGACTACCAAAATCAATAACACATGCTCTCAACATGTCCTCGAGCACCTGAATGGTCCGCTCGAAATGGCTATCGATCTGGGGGTGGAAAGCTGTACTGAGATCCAATCGAGTACCCAACTCCTCATGAAAATCTCTCCACAAATGGGAAGTGAAGATAGTACCCTGATCAGACATGATAGAAATGGGAATCTCATACAATCTCACAATGTCACCAATGTACAACTTAGCTAACTTCTTCGCAGAATAAGAAACCTAAATTGGGATGAAATGAACGGACTTAGTCAACCGAACTATCACCTAAATCGAATCAAACTTATGCAGGGTCTTCGAAAGACCCACAACGAAATCCATGGCAATGCTCTCCCACTTCTACTCGGGAATGGGCATCCTCTGAAGTACACCACCGGGTTGCTGGTGCTCATACTTTACCTGCTGACAATTACCACACTTAGCCACGAAATCAACTATATCTCTCTTCATTCGGCGCTACCAATAGTGCTGTCTCAAATCACGGTACATCTTAGTCGCCCCCGAATGAATGAAATAGCTAGAGCTATGAGCCTCAGTCAAGATCAACTAAATGAAATCACCAACACGGGGAACGCACACGCGTTCCTTAATCCTCAAAATGCCCTCATAATCAATCACAGCCTTCTTGGCCTCACCTCTCAAAGCTCTATCTCGAATCTTGCTCAATTAAGCATCCTTAAACTGATGAGTCCTGATCCGATCCAATAAAGATGACCTCACTTTTATACAAGCCAAAATCCTGCCTGGGGCTGAAACATCAAGGCGAATGAAAATGTTGGCCAGAGTCTGAACCTCCATGGCCAACGGACGCTCGGAAACAATCAATCGAGCTAAACTCCCCATACTCATTGCCTTGCAACTCAAGGCATCAGCCACCACATTGGCCTTCCTTGGATGATATACAATTGAGATGTCATAGTCCTTCAGGAGCTCCATCCATCGGTGCTGCCTGGAATTAAGATCTCTATGGGTAAACACTTGCTGAAGACTACGGTGATCGATGAAAACCTTAACAATGAACAACTTACAAATAATGCCTCCAAATCTTCAAAGCGAAGACTACGGCCAACAACTCTAAATCATGGGTAGGGTAATTCTTCTCATGAATCTTCAATTGACGAGAAGCATAAGCTATAAACCCTACCCTCCTATATCAACACAGCACCTACACCCATACGGGATGCATCACAATATACCGTGAAATCCTTACCCTCCACGGGTAATGCTAAGATCGGGGTTGTAGTCAAAAGAAGCTTGAGGTTTTGAAAGCTCTCTTCACAATCATCTAACCACTGAAAGGGAACATCCTTCTGAGTCAAATGGTCAAAGATGAAGCAATAGTAGTAAAATCCTTCACGAAGCGACGGTAATAGCTGGCCAAACCCACAAAACTACGAATCTCAATAACAGTAGTGGGCCTCGCCCAACCCCTCATGACCTCAATCTTCTGTGGGTCAACCATAATCCCATCCTTAGACACAACATGGCCTAAGAATGCTTCAGACTCCAACCGGAACTGACACTTAGAAAACTGAGCAAACAGGCTATGCTTCTTCAGCAACCCAAGAACAGAACGAAGATGGCTCTCATGCTCCTCTCACTCTTGGAATACACCAAGATATCATCAATAAACACAAGCACGAAGGAATTAAGAAATGACCTAAAGATGTCATTCATCAAAGTCATAAATGTAGCTGGGGCATTAGTAAGCCCAAAAGACATCACTAGAAACTCATGGCCATATCTCTTCCGAAATGATGTCTTGGGAATATCCTCCGCCCTGATCTTCAACTGTGATAGCCTGAACGCAAATCAATCCTTGAAAACACCGAAGCACCCTGAACTCGTGGTCAAATAGATCGACAATACGAGGCATAGGGAAATTATTTCGAATAGCAACCTTATTCAACTGGCAATAATCAATGCACATCCTCATGGTCCTATCTTTCTTCTTCACGAATAACACAGGAGCACCCCAAGGGAAGACAGTTGGTCTAATGAACCCCTTGCTCAAAAAATCCTGTAACTGCTCCTTAACCTCTCTCAACTGGGTAGGTGCCATCCGACATGGTGGAATAGAAATAGGGCGAGTCCTCAGATCCAAATTAATATAGAAATCAATATCGCAATCGGGTGGCATGTCTGGTAGATCAGATGGGAATACCTTCGCGAATTCGCTCACAATACGGATAGACTCAAGGGATGGAGATGCTACAGTCGTATCACGAACATGAGCCAAATAAGCTAAACACCTCTTACTTACTAACTTTTCGTCCGAAGGAAGGAAATGATCTTCTTCGGAGTGGGACTAGGAGTACCCTTCCACTCAAGCCTAGGAATGCCCGGCATGGCTAAAGTAACTATTTTGGTGTGACAGTCCAAGATCGCATGGTAAGGAGATAGCTAGGACATCCCCAAAATAAAATCAAAAGTCAACCATATCAAGGATCATCAAATCTACCCAAGTGTCATACCCTATAAAAGTAACCAAACAAGACCGGTAAACTCGATCAACGATCACAGAATCTCCAATCGGAGTAGACACATGAACAGGTATATCTATGCTATCACAAGGAATATCCCAACCAACGTCATGAAATGCAAATACATACGAATAGGTGGATCCAGGATCAAATAATACAGATGCTGCTCTATGACGGACAGAAATGGTACCTGAAATCACCGCATCTGAAGCCTCTGCCTTCGGCCTACCTGAAAAAGAGTAACAATGGGCTTCACCATGCCTAGCCTGATGTTCCCTCTCGCACTCTGAGAACCACCTCTAGCTGGCTGGGAGCCACCTCCAGAACCATCAGAAGCACTACGGCCTGACTGAGTGCCGCCTCTCTAAGAAGTCCCACCTTGACCACCAGATGATATAGGAGTCCTCGGCGGCTGATAATCCTGCATGAGTCAAGGACATCTCCTAACAACATGCCCAACCTCTCCACACGAATAACAAGAATAGGAGACGAATGCTGATACATAGAAACTAAAGTCCCGGATGAAGCATCCCTATCCCCTAGTCTGGAGAACGAACTTGTTACACCTCTCATTTTCATGGTAGAACCTATGATTTTCTAGTCGGGTATGCCTTTAGAATAGAGACCCGAGCTCGAGTTTTAAAGATAGAAAGCATCTTAACCCGTGTACAAGGGTACCAGCAGGTATTCTTGGCAATTTTCAGGATTAGAAGTTGAACGAATCGAATCGAATCGACGCGATCTGAGCTGAATCTGAGAAAATCTACAGACACCAGTCAACGTCGACGGGTCATTGACATGGTCAACAGACCGTCGATGCACGGCGTCGATAGGGTTCTGCAGCCTTGCATCTACAGGCGCAGGTCGACGGAGCAAGTAGACGAACCGTCGACACATCGACGGGCCGTCGACCTGCTCGTCGAACCAGACTGCTGTAGCCTTTTTAATTCCAAATATAAATATAGGAGCCATGACCTTATTTCTCATTTTCCTATATTCAAAATTAGAAAACCTTAATGTTTTCCTCCTAATATTTCCTATCATAATAGTGGAGATTTAGTAAGATCCGAGCCCCGTAAAACCCGAGCTTGTGAAGAAAAAGGTTGCTTCTCGGGTTTCTTCAATGTTGTGAAGCTTAGGGAGTTGGAGTTGAAGTGATTCTTGGAATCTTAGACCCCTCAAGGTATGTAATGATTTCTAACCTTATATTTAAGTTGATTATTAATAGTTTAAGTGATTTTAAGTAAAAAGAGGTTATTTGTGAGAGTGGTAAGTTGATGAAGGACAAGGTAGTGATTTGAGGTTATCTTAAGAGATGATTGGGGATAAATTTGAGTATATATTTATATATAAGCGTTGTTACTGTTGTTGTGGTTAATGTTGGATTGAATGGGAAGTTGAAGAGTTGTAAGCTTACAAGGGAAATTATTGTCTATAATTGGTTACGCTCTTTATGCGTTTAAAGATGGTTAGTAAGAGAGGCAAGTAGCCTAATTAAGCCAATGTTATCTTAATTGTAGACTTACAAGTTCGAGAGGTAGAAGTTGGACGATTGGGTATACTTCAAGGTATGTTAAGGCTATTCTTTCTTTCCTTTGGCATGATCCTACGATATGAGCCAACGAGGGACTAAGCGAGCTTCCATATTAATCTACTCTTAGAAGCATTAGGAGTACTTCAGTCTTTGCTATGCGTGCACCCCGTTTACGATGATTCCTTCCGTGCATTGACCGTGACCGAAGGCGTTATATCGCGAATATTATATATATATATATATATATATATATGTATGTATATATATATATGTATATATATGTATGTATGTATATATATATGTATGTATATATATATATGTATGTATATATATATGTATGTATATATATATGTATGTATGTATATATATATATGTGTGTGTGTGTGGGGGGGGGGGTTGAGAAGAGAGACGTATTATATACGCATTACTACCGATCGGTGGTGCACATTGATGATGATATTGATGATAGCCTCAGAGGAGCCGAAATGATATGATGAGATGCCATAGAGGCTTTACAGGCGTTATACACGCATTTATATATCTTGATGTATGACCTTCATTTCTAGGCATAAGCATGCATATTATGCGCCCACAGTGGCATTATCAGTTATATAGATTCATGCAGATACATACAGATACTAGTTCATACAAGTACATGCAGACAGTTATTTCAGCTTATGAGTTCAGATTTTACTCATGAATCTTATTTATATATGTTGTTCTTATGCCTTACATACTCAATACATTATTCGTACTGACTCCCCATTGCTCGGGGGGCTGCATTCATGCCCGCAGGTACAGGTAGACAGACAGGTAGTCCAGCTCAGTAGGGCATCTAGATCTAGCAGTGGCCAGTGTGCTCCATTTGATCCGGAGTTGCAGTCAATTTTGGTATGCCACCTTTTTGAGATGTGTATGCATATGGGCATGACGGGGCCCTATCCCGTCCTTTCTACAGCTTTCATTCCAGTAGAGGCATTTGACGTTGTATGTAGTGGTCGGATGATGTAGCCTTGTCGCTTTACATTTGTGTACGGTGTATGTAGCACCTAGGTTCGCACCGTTCTTTGACATGTTATGTATATATGCAAATTGTACAGAGTTTTGATGTTTCCTTTTTATAAGATTAGTTTATCCCATTATGGGCCCTTGATGTTTAGTGAGATTCAGATATGAGTATAGGGGTGTTTGGTCGCTAGAGGTCAGACGCTCGCCACGACTCATCGACTTGGGTCGTGACAGAAGTGGTATTAGAGCAGTTCCGTCCTAGGGTTGTCTACAAATCGTGTCTAGTAGAGTCTTGTTTATGGGCGTGTTGTGCACCACACTTATAAACAGGAGGCTACAGGACATTTAGGATGATGTCATTCCTTCTCTCTTAGATTGTGCGATAGAGCCATGTGTTAAGCGTTCGCTTCTGATGAATTGTTCTGATTTCAGCGATGCCCTGTAAGAAAGCTACAGCTGCACAGAAGGTCAAGAGAGCGACCGGTGAGGCCACTAGTCGTACTCGATAGGCCACGAGGGCCCAGGATGAGATTCAGAGTGAGGGGCCGTCTGAGACATCGCATACCCCCCATCACCTGCCCCAGTTCCTCAGCCGGATGCACAAGGCCAGGATGTGCGGGATGTTGTATGATTGTTGACCAGATTAGTAGCCGCCCAGGCTCAGCAGTAGGGAGTTGGTGTTGACCAGGCAAACATGGCCGGTAGTTCAAGGGTTAAGACCTTCCTTGGGTTAGGTCCTCCCGAGTTCTGTGGTAAAGCAAAATATGTACCTTCAGGATTTCATTGATGGTATGCAAAGGACCTTGAGGGTTATGCACACGGATGTGGTTGAGTAGGTGGAGTTGGCTTCATATAGACTCCGAGATATTGCGATACAGTGGTATCAGGCATGGGAGTTATCTAGGGTAGAGAATGCCCCTCCAGCTATTTGGTGAGAGTTCTCAGATGCTTTTATTCACCATTATTTACCTCCTGAGGTCAGGCGAGCCCGAGTAGATAGGTTCTTACATATTAAGCAGGGCAGTATGAGTGTCCAAAAGTATTGCGTGTATTTGATTCTATGGCCAGATATGCTCCAGCCATGGTGGCTGTGTTATATCCCGTATTTTGTACCTTGGGACAATCCAAGCTAACCATGATAAGTTAAGGACATGACTATTCCGGGATATGAGGTAGAGACTTTTGACCTTCGATTTTGTGTTAAGGCATAAGTTCGCTTATGAATTTATTGGCATGGAATATTAAGAAAAATTTAGGGTTAAAAGTTAATTTAGGAAAGTTGGCATTTCATGAAATAATGGCCAAGTTGGCCGTGTGGTGGTGAGTGGGGCACCACCCATGGCTTGGCTAATTTTAATTCATCCAAGCTATGTGTGGGCCATGGGACACATGGATGACTTATATATGAGTATATTGGATGACTTATTAATCACATTCTTCATACTTTCAAACCTTAGAAAATTCAAGAAACTTGGAGAAAAATAAAGAGAGGCCATTCGGCCATGGAACCGAGAATTTGAGCCCCTCAAATCTTGATTCAAAAAAAATATTTTCTTAGCGATTCGAACCAATTGGAAGGTCCTTATTAACGTGCTTAAAAATTGACAATCATGTTGTTGCTTCATAATTTAAACTCACGTTGACAAGTATTATATTTCGTATTTTTGTACGTCGGATTATTCGCAAGCCGATAAGGTGGGGCCCACACATTGATATTTTTTTTTTAGGACATGCGACGCTTATATGAACCACATATGTGCTTAAACATAACTCAAGAAGGACCCTTGAGCCAAATCAAAGTTGAAGCCCTCAAGCAAATATTTTTAAGTAACGTTTTCGAGTGATCTGAATTCGACGGGCAGAAACGGTATTATAAGTTTGGAATTTGGAAAAATACCAAAGCTAGAAGTTTTAGATAACTTAATTAGATTCCCAACCATAGGTCGTGGGCCCACAGATAACATCGGGATAAGGAGATATGGACGTTTTAAGGCGGAAAGGTCAGTGGGCTAGGCCCAAACCGGGCCCAATCGGGTTAGGCCCATGACCCATGCCTATTTAAGTGAAATTTCAGCCCTTTCCTCTCATTTTTTAGACCAAGAACACCAGAAAATTCTGGAAGAGAGAGAAGAGCTCTTGGAGAGAAGAAAAACCAATTTTGACCAAAATCGAGCCCGAACCCGAAGCCCATGAAGAGAAAAGTGTTGTACGCTGCGTTGTCTTCAATTTGAGCTAAAAATCAACCAAGGAGAAGGGTGATAACATGGGGGCTGCATGCTTAAGGTAGGAATACGGTTCCTTTTCATTGTTAATGAGTTTATTTAGAATTTTAACGGATTAGCACGGTGGGAATAGTCTGATAAATTCGTTTGTTGGTGTTGTGAATTATGGAAGGAGATTTGAAGAGAATTTTGGATGAAAATAAATGTAATTACCTTGTAAAATGTGAAGGCTGTTGTTATTGATGTTCTTCATATGAATTTCGACTCCTTACGGAAATAAAATTATTAAATAGTTATATCGCAAATTTGGTTGGTTGAGAAATTTAGAAAACGATTGTGCGGGCTATTTTATGGCATACGTCGGTATTGAAAATGATGTTAATACTATTGGTATTGTTGTTGGTGTTGTTGGTTACTTGAATTGAGGATTCGGGCTAGGCATATAAAAGGGAAATGCTGCCCAAATTTCGTAGACAAATGCTCACTTAGGATTGAATTCCTAAGTGCCTATAGCTAATGTTTGGTATTTATTGACGTATTGTAGATCTTGGGGAGCCCGAGACTTGAGTTTGGATTAGCATAGGAAGCGGACGAGGTATGTAAAGCTTACCCTTCCTTTCTTTTGGCATGTCTTAGTGTAAGTAAGTTATGACACGATCCTCGAGGCAATTCTATTCTTATGATCCGAGCATGTTTACGATCCTTATTCACCTCTTAGTATTGGTATCCTTAATGTGGTAGAAACTTGGTCCTTAAGTCTTATGTATGATTGAATTTCAAATGTTGCAAAAGAATATTTGTTCTTAAAAGATCCTATGTCTAAAAATATCCGTAACTTTCATAGATGGAACCGGATTGCTTTGATATGCTCGCAAATGATTCTATAACGTATAATGCCCGAAACTTTCATAGGCGGGCTCGGATTGGTTTGATGTATGACTATGGTCCTTACGGTTCTTCGATATGCTCATGATGTTTGATATGTTTCCCAGTGGTGTCCGAAAGATATTTCATATAATTATTGTCCCGACTTTCAAATGACAGTTCATTTAGATTATTTCATTAAGTCTTTGAAAATGATTTATGTGCATGTGGTTTCTCACTGCTTCGCTCGTGCGAGTCGTTATTACTTCCTTCATCGCGTCCGGCCAGGGCATGTATTCATGCATGACTCTACTGCATTATTCACCGCGTCCCTCGCTAGAGGGCCGGGGCATGTTATATGTATATGATGATATTCACCGCGTCCCTCACTAGAGGGCCGGGGCATGTTATATGATATGATGATATGGGGGAGGCGGCCAGGATGGCATATGATGACTTCATTCACCGCGCCCCTCACTAGAGGGCCGGAGCACGTTATATGTACATGATATGATGATTTTACTTACCGCGTCCCTCACTAGAGGGCCGGGGCACGCTATATGTATATGACATGATGATTTTACTTACCGAGTCCCTCACGAGAGGGCCGGGACACGTTATATGAAACATGATGGTTTTATGATATTGACATGCATGATATATGTTTCCAAAGGCAAGTTTTATGATTTTCTGATTATTATACTTATTTCTGTAATTCCTATTTCGATTATGATCCTGTTCTTGTACTTCATGCTTTACATGCTCAGTACATATTCCGTACTGACCCCCTTTCTTCGGGGGCTGCGTTTCATGCCACGCATACGGATGAGTAGAGGATATTAGCGAGAAGATGTTCCAGGGGGATTGGCGAGCTCCATTTCCTTCGGTCTTCGCCGAGTCGGGGAGTATTTATGTTATGGTATCTTGGTTTATGTTAGAGACTTTGCAGACAGAGTCGAGTGTATGATATGTCAGCTTTGTAAGCGGCTCTGTAAGCCGTTGTATCATTATGCATTTTATTACAGATTTCATATGTTCACAGATTTTACTTGATTTGAGAAAGACGAAAAGTATGTTGTTCTTTGAAAAACTTTCATTATGCATGTATGTCATGATTAAGGGCCCAGTATGATTATGAGTGTCACGAGGATCAGCGGGTTCGCTCGGCCCTAAGTAAGGGTCGGGTGCCCATCATGCCCTATGGGAAGTTAGGGTGTGACAAATTGGTATCAGAGCAGTTCGTCCTAGGGGTTGTCTGCAAAGTCGTGTCCAGTAGAGTCCTGTTTATAGTGTGAAGCGCGCCACATTTATAAACAGGAGGCTACGGGGCATTTAGGGCGGTTACTCTTCTTTCACATCTTAGATCGTGCCATAGAGCCAAGTCATAGGAAATAAGATTACTTGCACTAACCTTTGATTGCAGCAGGAGAATGACATCGATAGAAGAAAGCGATTGATCTTTGTTAGAAGTTACAAAGTACGTAGGTAAGCAAAGGTATGAAGGGTATATGTTGGGTAAGATATTGAAGTACGATTGAAATACAAGTTGAAGATTAAAAAGGAAAGTAAACAAGAAAGTATAACAAGTGCAGATTGAGTTGGGCATACGAGGTATGTTCATCATTTAAATCTTGTTGTTGATATTGGGAGCCATGTGAAATTTGTGATATGACATGATATGTATCTATGTATGTTGGCCCTGTGAGGCATTGTTGGTATTTTCATTGTGCAGGTTTTGAGATAGTAAGAAATATAGAGGAAACTCTGTCGAAATTTTCCCAGAAATAAAGAAAGAATGAGATATAGGTTTGTAATACGACTTGAAAGGTCGTGCCAATAGTAATAATAAGATTTGACTAAGCTACGAGTACGGCCGACATCGAGAAAGAAGTTACTTGCTGAATTGAGGATAATAATAATTAGGAGGTCGATATCGATATGGTAAAAAAAGAAGTGGGAAAGGGCTTGTGATACTAAGAGACGATTTAGAAAAGGTTGGCAAACTTTGATAGAGAGTTATATTAAGATACCGATTTGAATTGATAAGCGGGGATGAATTATGACGAGCTTATAGCTAAAAAAGAAGTAATAGTATGATTAAGGCAAGAGTACAGAGGAAAAGAATTGTGACGTATATGAATGTGTTGATAAGATAGCTTGTGAGATATTAGGAATAAAGTGGATCAGAAAGGGTAAAGGGTTAAGAAGTATTATCATATAGGATTGATCACGAATAAGATATCTTTGTGAGTATAATGAGGATTGTTGTGAAAATAAGTAAAGCCGGAGTGAGAAGGTGGCCAAAGCTACGATGTGATATATGTAGCTAGAATATAAAGGCAAGTGTGAAATGGAAAAGCGAGCTGTAGAACGAATAAGAAAGGCTTATCAAATTCTGTAGAGGAAGTTTGGAATAAGGAAATAAGAAGAAGGCGAGATAACAGTATAGTAATAGACCCTGACATGTGTAGCCCAGGGATACGAGTACTATAAGTGACGGGACGGTGAAAGACTCGGTTATAGAAAGGACGAGGAACGAGGTAAAATGAGAGCAGAAACCCAAAGGCCGATAACCAAGTATTTATAAGTGACGGCGATCAAGGTATGTTCGTCACCATTGGGAATCTGGAAGTTTAGGACGGGAAGTAGTCATATCCGTAGGTGAAAGATGAATATTGAGGATTGAAAGGGGCAACATAGTAATTGTGTAATCGGAAGAGTAAAGGACCCTCTCTAGTTCGGAGGGAGACACGTTACGAGAATGTTTCGGAAGTTGTCAAGATCCCAATTTACTCCAGATTACGTGACGGAGGTTATGCGGTGAGGTGGACGCGATTATACTGGCATTAAAGCATCGTATTTCGTCAGAGTTCCGAGATTAAGTGTCTTTGGAGTGAGAGCAATTTTAGGATGGGTGACCCCCTGGGAAGTGTACTACAATCCTACAAAGTCAGACACAGGAGAACCAAATGGGAAGCTAGAGTAGCCTAAGGGTAATTAGAATGTACAGAGTGGGCGAAAACCTTAAGAGGTCGCGTAGGCTGAGACGGACTAGACCGGTGAAGAGAAAGAAGGTGCGCCACAGCTTCGGAATTGGGGTGAGTTGGAATAGTGTTTGGAAATATTTTGTAAGCGAGATGATAGTAAGTATATATACATAAGCATGCACAAGATATTCCGTACATGGCTACATCAACGGGTATGTGTGTTCCGGCAACCAACGTTGCGATATATGGAAGACATTAATCGGACAGGGCAACGAGGTTCAAGTGGAAAGAAAAATATAAATGGCATAAATGTCACAAGGTAAGCTGATGCTGTTTTCACTACAGGTTAAGCTTGAAAAGTTCTAATACGATGATATTTGGAAAAGAAAGGAAGTGAGTAGACGGAAGGCAAGAGGATCAGAATGTCGGGATAAAAGTGCCGCCTAATTAAGATTGGAAAATGCGGACATAGGGCGAGTATAATCGGATAATGGTATAAGTACACCCCTAAAGGGGGAAGCGGGTGCGAGAGATGCAAGTGTGAGATGAAGACAATCGGCACTACAATATCTTGGATATGGATGCTTGGGCTACAGGTAAGATTCCTTGTAAAGATTGCAATATGATGTGTGACCGGAAAGTTGAGAGCAAGATCTGAGTAAGGGACAATAGAAGAGTTCGAATTAGAGATAAAGAAATGACACGAGATAATATGCCTAGAATGTTATAAGTTAAGTAAAGAGGGTTGTAAGATGATTTAAGAAAGATGATCAGAACTAGCGAACTATCAGCAGCCCAGAGACGACAGAAATCATATGACGACAATCGGCGTCGACACTTAGAATTCCAGATTGGCGAGTGCGTATGCTTGAAGATATCACCCATAGAAGGTGTAATGAGCTTCGATAGAAAGGAGATGACTTGAGAAGCTGAAGAGGAGATGAAGAAGAAATATGATTGGTAGGTGAGACTGCATGTTATGGTACTAAAACCCCCCCCCCCCCCCGAGATCCTTATAAGACCTTATGAGACTAGTTGAACATTCGAGGACGAATGTTCTAAAGGGGGGAAGGATGTTATATCCCGTATTTTGTACCTTGGGACAATCCGAGCTAACCATGATAAGTTAAGGACAGGACTATTCCAGGATATGAGGTAGAGACTTTTGACCTTCGATTTTGTGTTAAGGCATAAGGCGCTTATGAATTTATTGGCATGGAATATTAAGGAAAATTTGGGGTTAAAATTTAATTTAGGAAAGTTGGCATTTCATGAAATAATGGCCAAGTTGGCCATGTGGTGTGAGTGGGGCACCACCCATGGCTTGGCTAATTTTAATTCATCCAAGCCATGTGTGGGCCATGGGACACATGTATGACTTATATATGAGTATATTGGATGACTTATTAATCACATTCTTCATACTTTCAAACCTTAGAAAATTCAAGAAACTTGGAGAAAAATAAAGAGAGGCCATTCGGCCATGGAACCGAGAATTTGAGCCTCTCAAATCTTGATTCAAAAAAAATATTTTCTTCTAGCAGTTCCAACCAATTGGAAGGTACTTATTAACGTGCTTAAAAATTGACAATCATGTTATTGCTTCATAATTTAAACTCACGTTGACAGTATTATATTTCATATTTTTGTACGTCGGATTATTTGCAAGCTGAGGTGGGGCCCACACATTGAGATTTTTTTTGGAACATGCGATAGTTTATATGAACCACATATGTGAAGTTAAACATAACTCAAGAAGGACCCTTGAGCCAAATCAAATTGGAAGTCCTCTAAGCAAATATTTTTAAGTAACATTTTCGGGTGATCTAACTTCGAGGGGCAGAAACGGTATTATAAGTTTGGAATTTGGAAAAATAACAAAGATACAAGTTGTAGATAATTGAATTAGCTTCCCAACCATAGGTCATGGGCCCATAGGTAACGTTGGGATAAAGAGATATGGACGTTTTAAGGCGGAAAGGTCAGTTGGCTAGGCCCAAACCGGGCCCAATCGGGTTAGGCCCATGACCCATGCCTATTTAAGTGAAATTTCAGCCCTTTCCTCTCATTTTTTAGACCAATAACACCAGAAAATTCTGGAAAGAGAGAGAGAAGAGACTTGGAGAGAAGAAAAACCAATTTTGACCAAAATCTGAGCCCCGAATTCCGAAGCCCATGAAGAGAAAAGTGTTGTACGCTGCGTTGTCTTCAATTTGAGCTAAAAATCAACCAAGGAGAAGGGTGATAACGTGGGGGCTGCATGCTTAAGGTATGAATACGGTTCCTTTTCATTGTTAATGAGTTTATTTAGAATTTTAACGGATTAGCACGGAGGGAATAGTCTGATAAATTCGTTTGTTGGTGTTGTGAATTATGGAAGGAGATTTGAAGAGAATTTTGGATGAAAATAAATGTAATTATCTTGTAAAATGTGAAAGCTGTTGTTATTGATGTTCTTCATATGAATTTCGACTCCTTTACGGAAATAAAATTATTAAATAGTTATATCGCAAATTTGGTTGGTTGAGAAATTTAGAAAACAGTGTGCGGGCTATTTTATGGCATACGTCGGTATTGGAAATGATGTTAATACTATTGGTATTGTTGTTGGTGTTGTTGGTTACTGAATTGAGGATTCGGGCTAGGCATATAAACAGGGGAAATGCTGCCCAAATTTCTGTAGACAAATGCTCACTTAGGATTGAATTCCTAAGTGCCTATAGCTAATGTTTGGTATTTATTGACGTATTGTAGATCTTGGGGAGCCCGAGACTTGAGTTTGGATTAGCTTAGGAAGCGGACGAGGTATGTAAAGCTTACCCTTCCTTTCTTTTGGCATGTCTTAGTGTAAGTAAGTTATGACACGATCCTCGAGCAATTCTATTCTTATGATCCGAGCATGTTTACGATCCTTATTCACCTCTTAGTATTGGTATCCTTAATGTGGTAGAAACTTGGTCCTTAAGTCTTATGTATGATTGAATTTCAAATGTTGCAAAAGAATATTTGTTCTTAAAAGATCCTATGTCTAAAAATATCCGTAACTTTCATAGACGGAACCGGATTGCTTTGATATGCTCGCAAATGATTCTATAACGTATAATGCCCGAAACTTTCATAGGCGGGATCGGATTGGTTTGATGTATGACTATGGTCCCTACGGTTCTTCGATATGCTCATGATGTTTGATATGTTTCCCAGTGGTGTCCGAAAGATATTTGATATAATTATTGTCCCGACTTTCAAATGACGCTCATTTAGATTATTTCACCGAGTCTTTGAAAGTGATTTATGTGCATGTGGTTCTCACCGCTTCTCTGCTCGTGCGAGCTGTTATTACTTCCTTCACTGCGTCCTGGGCCAGGGCATGTATTCGTGCATGACTCTACTGCATTATTCACCGCGTCCCTCACTAGAGGGCCGGGGCATGTTATATGTATATGATGATATTCACCGCGTCCCTCACTAGAGGGCCGGGGCACGTTATATTATATGATGATATGGGGGAGGCGGCCAGGATGGCATATGATGACTTAATTCACCGCGCCCCTCACTAGAGGGCCGGAGCACGTTATATGTACATGATATGATGATTTTACTTACCGCGTCCCTCACTAGAGGGCCGGGGCACGCTATATGTATATGACATGATGATTTTACTTACCGAGTCCCTCACGAGAGGGCCGGGACACGTTATATGTAAACATGATGGTTTTATGATATTGACATGCATGATATATGTTTCTAAAGGCAAGTTTTATGATTTTTCGATTATTATACTTATTTCGTAATTCCTATTTCGATTATGATCCGAAGCATCGTACTTCATGCTTTACATGCTCGGACATATTCCGTACCGACCCCCTTTCTTCGGGGGCCGCATTTCATGCCACGTGTGTGCATACGGATGAGTAGAGGATATTAGCGTAAGATGTTCCGGCGGGATTGGCGAGCTCCATTTCTTCCGGAGTGCCGCCGAGTCGAGTATTTATGTTATGGTATCTTGGTTTATGTTAGAGACTTTGCGACGAGTCGAGTGTATGATATGTCGGCCTTTGTAAGCGATTTCCGTAAGTCGTTGTATCATTATGCTTTTTATTACTGCATTTCATATGTTCGCATTTTACTTGATTTGAGAAAGACGAAAAGTATGTTGTTCTTTGAAAAACTTTCATTATGCATGTATGTCATGATTAAGGGCCCAGTATGATTATGAGTGTAACGAGGATCAGCGGGTTCGCTCGGCCCTAAGTAAGGGTCGGGTGCCCATCATGCCCTATGGGAAGTTAGGGTGTGACAGGCTGACAGGGAGGACAGGGTTCATGGTTTTGTGGCCGGTCTAGGGCCGCATTTGATAGATGCTTGTATGACTGTTGCACTACAGCCAGGCATGGATATCTCCCGTATACAGGCATATGCGCAGAATTTTCGGGACCGCAAGTGTCAGTGAAGGACAGACCGTGACCGGGGCCATGGCAAGAGGGCCAGATCATTAGATATTAGGGGTGAGTTGTTACACCCCGTAATTTCGTACTTGGAAATTTATAAGTGTTGGACGTTCTAAGTATGGATACTGGAGTTCCCTTCAAGGATGTATGATATTATATGAAGTAATCCTATGGTCATGGCAGTTTACGTCCATACAAAAAGCTATGGGAAACTCCGGGACCAAGCAAATCGAAGAAAATAAATTTGTCGAAAATTTGAAAAAAGTTGACAGAATTTTGGGTCAAGTTTGGAGGGATATATATCCTAGTATATTAAGAGTTTTAAGGTGTTTCAAAAGCCTAAAATTAATTTCGGTGAGTCTAGTTTCCAACGCACCAAACCGCTCATCGATACGATAGACAAGTAGAGAATTATGGACGTTACAAGTTCAGCTAACCGAGCAGAAATGAGGGCTACAGTACCAGCTTGCTATAGTACTGCTACAGTGACCCGACCCGAATTTGAACTAATATAAAAGGGGCTTGCCCCCTCTTTTTCTGCCAAAGCCTCTTCGAAATTGTTCCAAAACCCTCGAGAAATTTCCCCAACTTCCAAACCCAAATTTCAAGCCTAAATCAACGATAATTCCCGAATGTCGGTTCAGGCAACGTATAATTGCGAGAATAGAATCGTATAGCGACACATGTGGTTCAAGTTTAAGGTGAAAAAAGTGAAGGTATGGCGATATTATCAGGAGTAAGGTATGAATCTCCTATTATTAATGTTTATTTTGGTTTATTTACGGAGATAAAACTGTCAAATAGCCGTATAATAGTTTTGTTGGTAGAAATAAACCCCATATGGGATGATTCTGGAGTATTTTGGTGTTGAGAATATTATGATTAATGTTGGTATTGATGTTGTTGTTGTTGGTTGCTGAATTACTATTTTGGGCTAGGCATATAAACAGGGGAGATCTTTGCCGAAATTTCGGCGCATTCTAGAAAGATTTATTTGAAGGACTAAGACAAGCACTGAGTAGTTAAAGTTAAGGCGACCAAGAAGGTATGTTAAATCTAAACCCTTTCTTTCTAAAGGCATGATTCTTTTGTTATAAACCTTTGTGCCATATCCATAATATCCTTGCTTCCACAAATGCTAGAAGCCTATGAATCTCATGATCCTTATGATATTATTGAGCTTATTCATGATCTTGAGACTATTCTTTGTGATTGATCTCGCCTCATAATTCTTGTTCATTCGAGGTGAGATATAGCAATGACGATTCTATTTCTAATGCTATCTAAAGTTCATGATTCTCAAGACTCCCATGACATCGTCGACTTCACCTTAAGACAGTTGATCTTCTAAGGAAGGATATAGTGATGATGATAATGGTAATGATGATGTTGATTTCATTTATGTATTTTTATGTATATGTATGTCTGTATGTATGTATGCATTGCATCCCACTGATCAGTTGGGGATAACACCGAGTCCCGAAAGGGCCGGGTAAGATAACACCGAGTCCCGAAAGGGCCGGGTAAGATAACACCGAGTCCCGAAAGGGCCGGGTAAGATGATACCGAGTCCCGAAAGGGCCGGGTAATATATATATATATATATATATATATGGCCGGGTAAGATAACACCATGTAAGATGCTATATGTATATAAATATACGTATCTATATATATATTACCGTGCCTTAACGACCAGACGAGATATTATATATGTATGGATATGTATGGAAAAATTCTTAAAAAGCTAAGCATGCACGACATTCGCCTTAAAAGGGCATTCAAAGGCACGGGTTGATCTTGTTTATATTACTTTATCCCCATACATTCATTATATTAATTTTTCCATGTTCGGTATTTCTTAATATGTTACTATTCATGCCTTACATACTCAATACATTGTTCGTGCTACGTCCCTTCTTGTTGACGCTGCGTTCATGCCTGCGCAGTGTAGATAGACGAGACAAGGATCTTCCATAGTAGGCTACCTTCAGGTACCATTTCTGATTGGTGAGCTCCATCTCTTTCTGGAGCACTGCCGAGCCTATATATATATATATACTTGTATACTTTAGTCATGTTCAGAGAGGCTATGCAGACAGTTCCTGTGTACAGTGTTATATCCCGTATTTTGTACATTGGGACAATCCGGATTAACTATGGTAAGTTAGGGTCAAAACCATTCTGGGATACAAAGTCGGGACTCTTGACCTTCGATTTTGTTTTAAGACATAACTTGTGCATGAATTTGATGGTATGGAACAATTAGAAAAATTTGGGACCAAAAATGGAATTTGTGAAACTTGAAAATCATGCATTTTTTCATTGTCTTGGCCGTGTGGCCTTGAAGAAGGCCCACACATTTGTGGACAATTTTAATTGGTCCAACACTTGTGTGGGCTAAGAGACACATGTATGAATCATCATAGAGCTTAAAAGATGACTTCTAAGTCATTATCATCATCCAACACTTAGAAAATAAAACAAGAAGTTGAAGAACCACAAAAGTGAGGCTCTCGGCCAAGAGAGGAGAAAAACCAAGATCAATTCTATCCATTCCAAAAAAATTTCTTTGATGCAAAGCAACTAATTTGAGGTCCCTAAGTAGCGTGGAAGCGTTGTTCGGGTCATCCAACCATTCGTTGTGTCAATTGCAAACCCTAGGCAAAGTGTGGAGTTGAAGAAGAAAGGTAAGAATTGACCTTGTTTTGAATGTTATAAAGGTTGTATGCATGTTGTAGTATGTTAAAATGGCTGAATATCATGAAATATAGTAAGTTGGAATTGAGGTTGTGTGTGTAGTGCATAGCCGTGTGAGGTGTGTATGTGTTGTGTGGTATTGAAGCAATGAATTAAAGTCTAGTTAGCATGTTGTGATTATTGTAGTGTGAAGAAATAAATGAGAATTATCAATATGTTTGTAGGAGGTGTTGGCCGAATGTAGGCCATTTATGTGACACGAAATGAATTAATATCGCTTAATGTTTTAGTCGTCGTCGTTATGAACTCTATGTTGGAAATGAATGTTTAATGACTCAAATTGATGTTGTAATTGTTGCGGACTGATTTGGAGGTTATTGTACATTTAATGTAACTTGTATAACTATGAGTATGACATTGTTAGAATGTGAATTGTTGGTGCAAATCATGATTTGGAAGTGAGGGATGGAGTATAGTTGTGTTCTCGGGTTTGGGGACTGATTTTTGGTAGATTGGAACAATTGTTGGATTGTTGGAAATGTTGTATGAATTGCTTAGAATGTCTTTAAATATTGTTGGTATGGGTTCGGGTTAGTATTTGAATGTATAAGCGTCGATGTTGGCTTGAAGGTAAGCCGTTGAATTGAATATATTGAAAGTTGTTGAATGATGGAAAAGAGAGTTATTAATGTTGTATTGCCTTTCGGATTGATTATTAATGTTGCTAGGTTGGTTGTTGTTGTTGATTCGGCCGAATTAAATTCTCGGGGTCGGCCTATTTACAGGGGAAATGCTGCCCAAATTTCTGTAGAATTAAGGGCTAATTTGGAATTAAATGCCTAAATGCCTATGGCTAATGTTTGGCATATTATGACTTGTTTGTAGACCTTGGGCAGCCCGAGACGTAGGTTGGATTTATTTTGAGTTTGAGCTAGCGTTGAGTGCGTACGAGGTATGTAAAGCCCAATCCTTTCTTCTTTTGGCATGCCTTAGTTTCAAATAGGCTATGACACGAGCTTCGAGGAAATTCGACTCTCGCAATCCGAGCATGTTTATGACTCTTATTCGTTTCTTGGAATTCGTATGTTGACATGATGAAATATTGGCTTTTATGTCTTTGAAATATTTGATTTTCAACTTTTGCATAAAAAGTTTGGCCTTTAAAAAGTTCCGTAACTACGAACGCTCGTATCTTTCACAGAAAGGCTCGGATTGCCTCGATATGCTCGTAAGAGAATGTATTATGTATGATAAGTATGTTTTTCATAGGCGGGCCCGACTCGGGTCAACACCCGTCCGTGGGCCCCGCGACTCTTCTTTTTGTAATTCTGATGACTTTTGACAAAATATGATATGACTAATATCCCGATTTTAAGTATGATAATTTTACTTATCTTTTGAGTCTATGATAATGATTTTTTGCATATGCTTACTCACGACTCTGCTCGTGCATTCTGTTGTGTCTTTCGCCGAGTCCCGGGCGGGTTCTGTTGTCGTGCGCACTTTGATATACTCCGGTGTTATGCTGTGTTATGGTTCGCCGAGCACCTCGCTAGAGGGCCGGGTTCCGCTTATATTTGGTGTTATGCTGTGTATGGCGTATTGTTATGATATGATGTGTGACGGGGATACGGAGATTTGAAACCTTCTGGTGTTATGCTGTGTTATGGCGCCATCAACGGGCGGGCGACCATATTTTCTGAGCCTTATGCATGACTTGTATTTTTGAAAGTAAACATTTTGATATTTTGGAAACGCATTTTACTTTATGTACTTTTGTTCGAGTATGATTCAGATTTGTATACTATATCTTCTGCTTTGCATACTCAGTACATATTTCGTACTGACCCCCTTTCTTCGGGGGCTGCGTTTCATGCCCGCAGGTACAGACGCACAGTTTGGTGATCCACCAGTTTAGGACACCCTCTTCTGCTGTTTGGAGTGCTCCTCTTATTCCGGAGCCTACATTTTGGTATATATTCGTTCGTTGCATTTGTATATATTTGTTCAGGGGTACGACGGGGCCCTGTCCCGTCATATGATTCTGTTTGTCTGTTTAGAGGTCTGTGGACATGTATGTGGGTTATGCCCATTCTACGCATACGCTGTGTTTGTATATTATACGTTCGGGCGATCCCATCGCCGTGGCGCCTCGTCGGCTTGCATTTGTATATGTTTTGGGCCGTTGCGCCATTTGATAGCCTTGTCGGCTTCGATATATATATGGTCGTGTTTGATATATGTTGCGACAGTTTGATATAATGCGAGACGGCGTTTGATATTTGTGTACGTATAAGCCATCTGTTTGCGACTCGGATTTATGAATGTGTTTGGGTGCCCAATTCGGGCACTAGTCACGGCCCACGGGGTTGGGTCGTGATAGGAGTGGTATCAGAGCAGTTTGTCCTCGGAATATCTACAGACCGTGTCTAGTAGAGTCTTGTTTATCGGTGTGTTGTGCACCACATCTATAAGCAGGAAGCTACAGGGCATTTAGGATGTTCTTTGTCATTCTGATCTTAGATCGTGCGATAGAGCTGTGTTATCAGGATGACTCTTTTCTGACGAAATGTTATGTTTTCAGCGATGCCTCCGAGGAAGGCCGGAGGCGCCGGAAGGGCAAGTCTACGGCGGCGGGTGAGACCGGCCCGAGGCCCGATGACTACTAGGGCTCGTGCCCCGATTGAGCTAGATATTGTGCCTCCGACGGCTAGTTCTCGCTACGACGCCGCATCGGAGGGATTTGGACCAGCCACGAGTTTGCGGCACGAGGCGGCTCCACCACCGGCTCTGCGGCGCCGTGCACTGTGCCTCCGGCCCCCGGCCCGGGGGCGGATGATGGGACCTGCGAGAGGCGGTCCGGTTATTGACTCGATTGGTAGCGGGCGGGTCCACGGACGGGGAGCGAGGGATGATCGTGTAGATAGGCGTGATAGTCGGAGGGCTCGTGATTTTTGCTTTGTGGGCCACGAGTTTTTCAGTCAAAGCCCGCGAGAGGACCCTCATGAGTTCGTCGACGGATGCGGCGTACCTGCGATTGATTAGTGCTTCGGAGACGAGTCGGTTGAGTTGGCATCATATCGGTTGCACGATGTGTAACGAATTGGTATGAATTATGGATGCTGTCCGGAAGTAGAGGTGCCCTCCGGCCGTATGGGGCGAGTTTGCGAGGCTTTCTGGCCCATTTCGCCTCCGGAGGGTGGGCGGGCCGGGGGAGATTCCCTCGTTGTTGAAGCGAGAGGGCGGGCGTCCGTCCGGGAGTACGGAGAGTTCGGTCGGCCCCGCCGGATATGCGCCGCATATGTAGGCCGACATGACTGACCGGATGCACCGATATATAGTGGGGCTGGACCAGTACGCGTTAACAATCGGCTTGGTGTTGGCGGCCCGGCCATGTATGGATATTTCCCGTATATAGGCCCATGCCCAGGGCATGGAGGACAGACGCAGAGGGCGCCAGCCTGATAGGGTTGATGACAGGGGCCAGCCCAAGAGAGCTAGATCATCTGGGTATTCTGAGGATTTTCGAGGCGGCCTCGGCAAGAAGAAGAGAGATATCCTCCCCAAACAAGACGGGCACACACCCCCACAGTCACCGGCCGGAGATCGAGAGGGTGCGGGATATTCAAAGGGGCGGGCGAGCTTGAGGTTTTCGGGCTCACGGTTGGACGAGAGGCTTCGGCAGTCGGATGAGACCGCCTGCACCTCCGTGTTCCCACTGTGGGAGACAACACCCTGGAGAGTGTTTTCGTGCCACCGGTACGTCTTTACTTGCGGCTGTCGGGGGCCATCCGATGAGAGATTGTCCGGTTAGAGGTGGTGCGAGCGGCGCGGCTCGGTCCCCCACGGTCGGGTGGTTCATCTTCATCCTCGGTAGCTCCGCGCCCGCGGGGCGAGGTACACCCGGCGCCGCCGGCCAGGACGAGGCAGGGTCGTGGTGGAGTTCTGGTTCTAGCGGTCCTTCGAACCGCATATATGCATTGGCTAGCGCGACGGGACCAGAGGCGTCGCCAATGTCGTTACGTTACGGTATATTCGGTTTTCTCTCGAGATGTGTATGCACTGATTGATCCTGGTTCTACATTATCATATATTTCTCCCCTTGTTGCTAATAAAATTGGGATAGAATCGGAACCGATAGAGCCTTTTGAGGTAGCTACACCAGTAGGGGATTCTGTTATAGCCAGTCAGATTTATAGAGACTGTTCGGTAATTATTTGTGGCCGCTGTACTAAGGCGGATTTGGTAGAGTTAGATATGACTGAGTTCGATGTGATTATGGGTATGGATTGGCTAGCTTCCTGTTATGCTAATGTTGACTGTCAGAAGAAGATAGTCCGTTTCCAATTTCTAGAGCTACGAGTCATAGAGTGGGCATAAAGTAATACAGCATCACCGAGGGGTAAGTTTATTTCATACCTCAAGGCTAGGAAAATGATCAGAAAAGGCTATATTTATCATCTGGTTCGTGTGCATGATTTAGAAGCAGAGACACCGACTCTTCAGTCAGTCCCAGTGGTTAATGAATTTCTAGATATATTCCCGAGATGAGCTTCTGTGTCTTCCCCGAGCGGGAGGTAGAGTTTGCTATTGATTTGTTGTCGGATACTCGGCCTATCTCTATTCCTCCGTACGTAATGACACTAATTGAAGGAGTTGAAGGAGCAATGAGAGACTTATTAGATAAGGGCTTTATTAGGCCCGCACATCACCCCGGGAGCGCCGGTATTGTTTGTGAGAAAGAAGGATAGATGGATGTGCATTGATTACCGTGAGTTCGAATAAGGTAACCATCAAGAATAAATATCCCCTCCCAGATTGATGATTTGTTTGATCGGCTTGCGGGGTGCCGTGTTTCTCGAAGATAGACTGGCGGTCGCTATCATCGGGTGCGGGTACGAGAGGCCTGATATTCCCAAGACAAAGATTCAGACCCGTTATGGGCACTATGAATTCGGAGTGATGTCTTTTGGGCCGACTAATGCCCAAAGACAATTTATGGACCTGATGAATCGGGTATTCAGACCGTTCTTAGACATGTTCGTGATAGTATTTATTGATGACATCCTGGTTTATTCTCGTTTAGAAGTAGAACATGCAGATCATTTGAGGACGGTACTTGGCACACTTCGGCACCAGAAGCTGTATGCTAAATTTTCTAAGTGTGAATTATGGCTGACTTCAGTGGCATTTCGGGACATATGATTGGAGCGATAGCATCCAGGGTGGATACCCGAAGATTGAGGCCGTAAAGAATTGGCCTAGACCTACGACGCCGACCGAGGTGCGTCGGGATTGGCCGGTTATTACAGAGATTCGTAGAGAAATTTGCTTCGATTTCCCGCCTTTGACAGTGCCGTGTTATAGCTCGCGTTTTGTA
>NW_026727374.1:0-32534 GCF_029784015.1 Lycium ferocissimum
AATAGGAAATATGAAAAAATAATATCCCAAAAATAAATAAAAAATGATAAAGTTAGGGTTCCATACCTATATCTTGAAGGTACGGTAAATCCTGAAGTCGCAGCAATGAAGGAAGCTAAAGAAGGGAATATTCAAGAACTTAGAACCTAGAACTTAGGATGTGTTTATGATTTTTTCAGTTGCTTGTTTTCGAGTGTTTTCGAGAAGCGGGAAGATCAAATAATGGGAATGGAGGGAAGATGACGGTGAAGGAAAGATGGAGTTGGAGCCTGAATTGTAAGTTTTTTGTTAGTTTAAAACTAAACCCCAAAGTTTTTAAAAATACAAAAAGGCCCCCGCGTGTTTGCTAATCAGGTGATTAGTAATTTTTGGACAAAAAATAAATGGAAAAGAAAATGGGGGCCGTGCCACTTAGAAAAAAACATAAGGGGTCCTGCCACCCAATTTTTCCAACTTACCTTTGCCCTAAACGTTCATTTAGCTCTAAATCACTTCCATTACACCTTGTATACGTATTATCAAGTCTAAATAATATTTTTTAAATCATTAGCATTAGCACACAAAACAACATGTTTAACATTCGTTAGCACATTTTAAGGACCTAAGAGCTTATGAAAATTTTAGGCTCGCTATAATATAGCTCAAACATAACTTTTCAGATTATGTGGTCCAAAATTCTTTAGTTCTTGTAGTGTATTTGCAACAGAAATTTGAAGGGCTTAACTGTTATGTCAAAAAGAGGCAAACCAGAAAATAGAGAAAATAAAGAACACCAAACGTCGAAAATTCCCCAAATCGAAGGTAATAACCATAAGATCACAGAGATACAAAAGCATCCACTATAACAATAAGAGGGTTACAAAGTTCTCCGAAATGGCTAAACAACAAGTGCCAAATATGGAGAAACAATAGCAACAAGAGTGAAAACAAATCGAGATAAATAACCTAGAAGAGAGCTGCTGCGCAGCCCTCGAAATCTGATGGTGCAGATCTCCAAATTCAATCTTCACAATGAAAATTATAGACCAAGATGTTAGGAGCACTCAATCAAAATTTCAGCCTGATTCAATAGTGAACGAATCAACAAACGTGATTTGAAAGTGGCTGGTCGGAGAGAAAAACTGTAGCAAAAGAACCCTTTTTTCTTCTTCATGGTGTATGGTCTCTCAAAAACCATTCTTGTGTGCAAAAGTCTTTCAAAGACTAATAACAATGAGCATATAACAATTCTCAAAGTTGCTCTAATAAAAGTATTTATAATGAGCGGTGCTTTCTCTTAAAGCCAAAACCAACTCTAAAATAAAAATAAAAATTTAATTCCAAATAGGATTGGAAACTGAAAGAGAATAGAATCAGGCCATTAGGCCATTGACTGGAAACATGTGTATCTATCCAACATTCAGAGCTTACGAAGTTTACATCACCACATTATAGTTCAAACATAACTTTTAATATATATGTTTCAAAATTCCATAATCTTGCAATGTATTTTACTAAGTGATACCACACATTTTCTAAATGAGACGAGATAGATACAATTTAGCAGAACTAACAGTTAGTTTTGAGCTTCATTACAAGCACAATTATCAGAAGTGGTTTCCCCGATCGAGTTTTTGACAATTTCGCAATGTGCATTATGTGCTGCCCTATTTATGGCAACTAATTTCTTGCTACTAAATTTTCCCTTCCCGGCAAATTTACCATCAACAAAAACTTCAACTTCTCCTGTTTTTTTCCATGTATCAATAAATTCAATATTCCATCCATTTTTTTGGCAGATTTCATAGAATCTCGTTACTGGATGAGTCTCTAGATTTGCTGGAGTGATCAGAGGTTGCAACAAACCTTCTACCACCTGTCCAAAGTAATAACTTGTCAAAATAAGTTTTCTTCTATACACACATGAGCATATTTAAAATCTAAAGTTAATAGGTGGTGTACGTAGTCACAGTATTCACTATTTTTTCTGTCTCAATTTACGTGAAGGAATTCAATTTATGAGAGTAAAAACACTTACTTTTGAAATGAAATCAGGTATATACAGATTCTTCAAAAAAAATTAATTTTTTTTAATATATTTGAAAACTACACCAAAAAGTAATACAAGTCAACATAGCTAATGATTCAAAATATTTTAAAAAATTATAGTAAAAAAAACTATTTGACTTCCCTAACAATAAGATCTTCACATAAAATGAGACGAATGAACTAATATTTTTGTGACCGTCTTCGTGTATATGTATGTGTATCATAGTTTTCAAAGGCGACAAAAGTCCATGTGAATTGAAAGCAAATGCGAGAAGCGAATGGCAACCAACTTCTTTAAAGTAAAGCGCACAAACTATATTGCCCCTAGCCATACAGTTAGGGGTCGTTTGATAGTTGGTTAGGAGCTAAGTTATTCATGTATTAAATCCTGCATAAGTAATACCATGTCAGGTAGGATTCTTTTGCTATGTATAAAATTCAACACACCTAATATAGTAATTGGTTTGCAATTTAGGAACCCGCATAACTAATATAGTACACGTATAAGTTATGAGGGAATATATGTAATATTTTATGCAAGATAGAAGATGGAATAACCGAATTCTGCATAAAATAATACTAAGATTCCCTCATAACTAACTTGTATTATTAATACTTGCATAACTTTCACCAACTACCAAACGACCCCTTAATCTGCAAATAAACGTGAACATGCAAAGTGAAGCACTAAAGCACTTGTGGGCGAAATTTAATTAAAAAAAAACAATAAAGCACCTGCCAAGTCGTTTCCATGGAGAAATTGGAGTCAATATAAATGGCCCCAATGAGAGATTCAACTACATCAGCTAGCACCTTTGGGGGATCAATAAGACCACCTGAATGCAAAGGGTACTCAAGAGTTCCATCTTTGAATTCTTCAACCTGAAGAAACAACAAGCTTGTTATCAAAACTATATATATCAACCACTAGTTTGTTTTTATTTTTTTTATTTTTATTTATTTATAATATTAACCACTAGTTGATGTACAATTTCAGCAGCGAATATATTCACATTTACTTCATAAAAAAATGTAGTTAGTTCAATGGTACAGATGAGTCATGACACTAATTTACGCCTTCTGACTTTAAAAAATGAATGAATTCAACACATCATTTAGCAATATGAAGTCGCAGGTTATTCTTTTGATTAATAAATAAGGTAGGGTAGGAGTTTATGCCAAATCCTCCATCAATCAGGACTTGTACCTGGTTGCTTGGAATTTTTTTTTTTTTTTTTTTTTTTAAAAGTGATAGATACTATATCAAGATTTTAAGTTTATGAATTCCTACATTAGTCCTAAATTAATATACAATATTAACCGAATCAATGAACTGGCCTCGATCCACCCCTGGTTGTATATTGAAGGAAGTGAATTGAGAATGTGTTGAATGAGAGGGGACAGTTGTGATATTAATTTAGTGAGTCGTAGAGGTTATATTAGTAAAAAGCTAGGGTAATGGATGAGGACATCATTTTATAATGGGAAAAGGGTCAAAAATATCCCTCTACTTTGGAAAAGGGGTTAAAAATATCTTCCGTTACAAATTTGGGTAAAAAATATCCATCCAATTATTAAAGTTTTCAAATATACCCCGCTCTTAACAGAAATCCCACCCCAAGATAACGATTTCATTTTTTTAAACCCAACCCAACTAAATAATAACCCATACGATCCCCTTGTTCCCCCAATTTCTCTCAAACGTATTCCACTTCCCTTCTCTCTATTCAGCTTCCTTTTCTAGGAAACTTATTCTGTTTTAGTATGTAAATCAGCGTGCTAATTAAGACAACAAATGAAGTTTTAAACTTGGCAACTTCTACTACAAAGCCTTTCCTATCAGATCAAAGAATTGATAAAGAGTTCAGTAGCATGCTTGCTCTACTGGATTAAAAAGGAGAATAGAATTAGTTGTTAGTTGTTGGTGTAGTATCCATTAGTGACCAGTAGTTACTTATAATACTATAGAATTTTTATCTGTTCTTGTAATATAGACAGTTTTAATCAGTTGTATGATGTTAAATATATAAGTAGAATGGAAAATAGTGCCATCAATAAACTCGTGTAAAGAACAATTCATAAATCCCTCCGATCCCACATAAGGTTTATCCTAAAACAACTTTCTTCCTGCTACTTGTTTCCTAGAGAAGGAAGCTGAATAGAGAGAAGGGAAAAAGTGGAATATGTTAGAGAAATTGGGGGAATAAGGGGATTGTATGGGTTATTATTTAGTTGGGTCAGCTTTAAAAAATGAAATCTGGTTATTTTGAGGGATTTGGGGATATCCGTTAAGAGAAGGACATATTTGAAAACTTTAATAACGGAAAGGATATTTTTTACCCCAATTCGTAATAAAAGATATTTTTAGCCCTTTTTATAAAGTAGAAGGATATTTTTGACTATTTTCCCCTTTATAATTGTGTCATAAAGGCAATTACAGTTGGCAAAGTTCATTATGTTTCTCACAAGAGTCATCCAGGAAGTTTTTCACTCTAGCAGTTTTTTTTTTTTCTTAAAGTTCTTATAGTTCTTCAATTTCTTAAATAGAGGGGGACA
This sequence comes from Lycium ferocissimum, assembly GCF_029784015.1. Lineage (NCBI taxonomy): Eukaryota > Viridiplantae > Streptophyta > Magnoliopsida > Solanales > Solanaceae > Lycium > Lycium ferocissimum. The sequence continues at coordinate 4,585 of NW_026727374.1, forward strand.
TAAGACCTACCTCCTTAATGGTTTTAGGACAAGAGCAAACCTATCCTATGAAATTTGATGATCCATCTTCGAGAATGCATTATGATAAGTTAATGCATTTTCTGTAATAACACTATCAAGGAGGATCAAATTGCCAAGTAGCATTCTTCTTAACTCTCCTCCGAAAAGAAGGGAAGTCCAATTTATTCATCCCAGGGGACCTCTAGTAACTTTTGGCAGGTCACATTCTTGCAAAAAAATTATTGGAACCGATTTTGAGCAAGATTTTAGAGAGTCCGCGACTTCATTTGCTTCCCTATAACAGTGCTTGAAGGTGATGTTCCTCTGTAGAGCTTTGGTCTGAATTTCTTCAATTGTGTCTTGGAGCTTCCAAGGAGGTCTGATGATGCCATTGATCATTTGGACCACTATCATGGAGTCTAGTTCCACTTCTAAGGCTTCAAAGTGATGGTTGACACACCAAGAAATGCCTATTAAAACAGCCTTTGCTTCACTATAGTTGTTATTGCAGAATTGAATAGGATATGAGAATGCCATAATCATATTTCCTTCTCTAACAATACCCCCGGCTCGCTTTGTTATGATTCTTCATGTAACTTCCATCCGTGTTGAGCTTCCAAGCGTTGCCTCTTGGTTTGATCCATTTGATCATTTTGCTTGTGATCACCGCCTTGGACAAACTTTGCTCCAATTCCAGGTGTAGTCTATAAATTTGAATTTTTTTCCGAAGGCCACCTTGAGATTGAAAACAAATATTAGAGGTAGTGATCTTTTTATTCTCAAACTTTTCGGTGCATCTCGCTAAAATTTCCAAATTTCCCACAAACTATCAACAAATTTGTGAACAATGTTTCTCGGTTGTTGCCTCCACCTTTCGCCAAATGATTGTTCGGTGATCATGGTCCAAGTTTGCTTGGCCAATTCACTAGCTGCAAATACATGATCTCCTGTTTCAAGACAAGCTACCCTGCAACAACAACAACTAGGACCCTTGTTAATGTTAAATCTTGACAGAGATGCATCAAGCGAAAGATTATTCATGAGAAGCTTCCACATAAAGAAAGAAATCTTGAAAGGAATTTCCTTGATCCAGATATAGTTATAAATGGGAGCAGCCATGCCTTTGTTTCTAAGGAACTCAAAGGCTGTTGAACAGGTAAAAAGACCATTAGTGCTTAACTTCCAAATAGCTTCATCTTTTTGTCCTTCCTGTCCTATTGGAATACTTGTTAAGTTCAAAATATATATGAATTGTTTCACTTTTACATTGCTAGGTTTGGGGATTGGGTTAACCATCTGATAAAGGGACCCTTGCATAGTCCAATCATCCCACCAGAAAAATACATTACCAGAATTGATCTTCCAATTAATGTTGGCGTCCATTTTGGCGTGTGTAGAGATCTTTGTTGCAGAATCTTTAATATGACTTTGGACAATTCAAAGAAGGTTCGCTCCTCCTCCACCATCTTTTAGCCGCAAAGGTATGACGTATATCCAACCGGACTTTTGAAGCCAAGTCCACCCTCTTTAAAAGAGGAAAGTTTATGTTTTCCCATCCATTTTTACCATTTTTTTCTCCCCAAAAAAATTAGCAAATTGCATTTCAATTTCATAAAAGTAGTAACAGGAGGCATAATAGCAGCAAAAAACAAGAAGAGCCCCGAGATGAAGAACGTGTTTAAACGGCCTTTACCTCCAGGTGATAGGAATCTGCCTTGCCATCCTGCAATCTTATTGAGAATCTTTTTGGAAATATTAGAGAAATAATAAATTCTTTTTCTACCACAGTATATGGGGCAGCCTAGATAATTAAAGGGGAAAGTGGATTGTTTATCCATTTTTTAGTTATAAAGCATCTGTTTTAATGAGTAAGAAAAAGTTTTGTCAATGTTGATCTCTTGTCCGAAGCCTTTTGATACAAATTAGAGAGAAGGGCATAACTAAGATGATTAATCTGAGGACCCTTTTTATGCATTGAGAAACCAGAAAATCTATCATTATGATAAAGATAATTCAAGGCTCTAGAGAGAGTCTCAGCAGCAATAATAAAGAGAGCAGGGGATAAAGGGTCACCTTGTTTTAATCCTCGAGAGGATTTAAAGAAACCATATCTAGTACCATTGATGATCACTGAGTACCAGTTGTTAGAAATCAATCTATAAACCAATTTGATAAACATCTCATCAAATCCCATCTTCCTAAGGACATAGATCAAAAAATTCCAGGAAAGTTTATCATATGCTTTAGACATATCAAGTTTGAAAACAACATTGCAACTATTGGATTTGGACCTGATTCCGTGAATTATCTCCTGTGTTAGCAGGGCCGCCTACCTTTAACAAAACCTGACTGGTTATCAGATATAATCTTAGGGAGAATGCTGCTGATTCTTAAAGCAAGGATTTTTGACAAAATTTTGTTTGAAAAATTGCTGAGACTAATTGGTCTTAATTTTGAAAAGCAATCAGGAGAAGTAACTTTGGGGATAAGTGTTAAACAAGAATGAGTGTAAAACTTAGTGAGTTCAGCTCCATGAAAGAAAGAAAGCACAAAAGATACTACCTCAACTTTGATAATGTTCCAACTATGTTGGAAAAAAAGGCCATTGTACCCAATCGGATCCATAGAATCAATAGCCATTTTGATTTCCTCTGTAGTTGGAATCTTTGTCAACATAATGTTATCCTCATCATTGATCAGGTTATCACAGTGTATAACAAAATCCAGGTTCTCCTCCCTTGTATTTCCAGTGAACATCTGACTAAAATACTCAATAGCAGCCTCAGAGATGTTAGTATTTCCTTCTACCCATTGACCATGCTGATCTTTAATCTTGTGTATATGAGCTTTTCTCCCTCTGGCCCTGATAGTACTATGAAAGTACTTAGTATTGGAGTCTCCATCCTCAGCCCATTTCAGTCTAGCTTTCTGTCTGAGGATAGAGTCTTCCATCTTCAACCATCTAATGTATTCAGCCTTGGATCTGTTGAGGTGCTCTCTATCACTGTCAGAGTCTGAAGCTAAATAAGCAGTTTCAGCAGCTGCTACATCTTTTTGTGTCTTTGACTCTCTTGAACACATCTCCGATCCCTTCTCTAGACCATTTACTTAACTCCTTAGCAAGAATTTTAAGCTTTTGATGTAACCTCCACATAGTATTACCATATATCTCAGTTTCCCATACTGTTTTAACCAAGGAAAGATAATCTTCCTGGTCCGTCCGTAAATTGAGAAACTTAAAATATTTGGTCGCTCGATGATAACTTAAGAGTAAATTGTGATCCGATCCAGTCTTAGAAAGATGTTCCACCGTAGTGTTTGGAAATTTACTGGCCCATTCCTCATTCTGCATAAGCCTGTCCAGCCTCATATGAATTCTGTTAGCTCCTCCTCTCCCATTACACCAAGTGTGGACATTTCCTACAAAACCAGAGTCGGTCATACCACAATCATCCATACAGTTAATAAAATCTAGACAGTTACGTAATCTAAAAGGAACACCCCCTTTTTTCTCTTCGGCTTCCATAATGGAATTAAAATCCCCACCGATGATCCATGGACCATCAATGATGGAATTTAAATCTCTTAGTTTCTGCCAAAGGTATCTTCTTTTGTTTGCTTTGGATCTAGCATGACGAGTGAAAAAGTTAGCTTTTAAAGTAATTTGTTGCCTACTTTTAGAAATCACAGAACAAACAATGTTAGAATTCCAAAAAATCCAAACTTTACTATGAGAATTTGAGATGGCATGGTCAAATCCAAGCCTTCTCCTAAACTTATCAATTTCGTTACTCTTTAGGAAAGGTTCCTGTAAAGCAACAAAATTAATTCTATACAGTCTGACTAACTGAGTTAGTCTTTCAAGAGCCCCTTGGGAGGTGATCCCCCTAATATTCCATATTATGAACTTAATCATAAAGAAATTTTAGAGGGAGGAACCACATTTTATTTGTTCTTTATCTTCAAGGAAAGTTATATTGCTTTCCTTTCTTACCTTTTTACCTTTTCTATGTTCGTTACCTCTGAGAAAGACCTTGCTTCCGAACTACTTGACGATTCTGTGTAATGGGGTCCTTTATGTCTTTAGGGAACGGGGAAAAAAACTTCCATTAAGCTATCAATGATTTGCTCGTTTTCTTCTTTCCGTGGCATATTGTTCGGGAAATATGATACACTTTCTATTTGATCTTCACTAGTGTCATAACAATAGTCATGTTCAGAGTTATTTTCAATATCCGGGCCATGTCTGTTTTGGATTATAGGTGGTATGAATTCAAGTCTACCCAAGTCCAATACCACCTTTTCATTTTAGGAGACATATGATCAGGTTTAACTCCCTTAGAACTGCTACCCTGACTACCAATGATTATATTATTCTTGTCTTTCTGGTTGGCCTCCACATTGTCCCAACAAAATTCTGGTGACTTAGGATTATCAAGTTTATCCAGTACCTCTCTAGTAGTTACTTGCTTTGGTTTTTGTTTAACCCAAAGCATATTCTTTGGGAAAGTACGGGTACTTTCTTTTTCTTCTTTTTTGGCTTCTTTTTTCCGACTTTTTAGCACCCGCACTCTTGCCATGTCGTTCGCATTCTCTTTATTTAACCGCCGATTCTCTTGAATCACTTGAATCGAATATTCATCACTGCTCCCGTGGTGCATTATGTTGTTGTATCTGTGCATTATTATCCTGCTTTCCTTGGACTCGATCTTGTGGTCTATTTTGTTGGTCTTTTTGTGACTCAACCTGTTTGGTATTCTTGCCTTGTTCGTAAGCCTGTGATTGTTTATTATTGCCCTGCAAATCTGGTCCTTTCTTTGTATGAACATTTCCATTATTTTGCTCTTTATGTTGTCCATCTCCCTTGTTATTAGCTTTGGCATTCCAAGTGTTATTCTGTCTTGTACTAATCTTCTTGTTCTTCTTCCTAGTGACTTGAGTAAATCCATCTTTATCGACATTACCCTTTATCACCTTAGAAGTGCTTGGAAATGTTGTTTCCATTGTTAAAAACGTGTTCCGCTTTGTTGCTTTGTTCTCGTTCTTCCCCATCCTTTTCCTGCTGTACTCCTTGTTCCCTTTCCTTATTTTGATTTTGCTGCACTACTTCTGTAGCAACCATCTTTCCTTCATGTACTATGGCTTTTTTCCTAGCCACTACTTTGCATTTGGTGTGATCATGTAATCTACAGGTTCTGCAAAAAGCCGGGACTCCTTCATATTCAAGCTTTTGATAATACCCTTTCAAACCAACCCCTTTTCCTTCTAAACCAATAAAAATAGTATTTGGCAGATTCTTTTCCAAGTCTACTTCAACTCTTACTTTTGCTAGATTTGGCCGTGTTCTTAAAGTAGTAGCAATGTCTTCTTTCAAAGGGGTTCCTACTTGTACCAATATTTGTCTAAGATAATTCCAATTGTACAAGTGGTACTTTAGTTGGGAAGTAAAACCCAAATTGGGGCTAAAGAAGAGAAGAGACCACTTAAACATTCTCATCAAAGCATTAGTAGAAATAAATCTTCTAAAGTAAACATCATTTAGGTCTGCTTCATTATCGAAGTCAAGGAAAACATGACGATAATCATACACACCTATATTGACAGTACCATTGAGTGGAATCTGCTCACGAAATTTTGCCCTTATAACGTCGATTTGAGGTCTACCGAAGGTGTATTTTCCCACTAACGTCCATTTGCATCCTTCTGACATTACTCCATAATAATCCTCTGCATCAAAGATCACCGCCGGAGTGCCGTTGTGTGAAGTTTGCCTTGCCACTACAGTGTTGCTAGCGGTAGGGATAATTGGAGGAGGGCGGCCTACAATTGCTCCCTTATAGTTGTTCTTTGTAAGATCTGCCACCATAGAGGTGGTTGCCGCTGTTGTAGGGTCTTTAGGCTGAGTGATACGCGCCGGAATTTCGACCACCGGAGTGGACATGAGGAGGCGCGTGTAGTTAACTCGCTTCTTTAATTTGCTACCGTTGTGACTCAACAGCTATAATGTACGGAGAGAGAAAGTTTTTTGATTTTTGATAAACAAACTTTACTCTAGCAGTTCAAAACAGCGTTAAGTGGATTACTAATACATGCACCACTGGGATTAAACACATCTGAGGTCATTAAAGTTTAACCCAACCAGGCACCAGCTGTTAGTGAAAAAATATGCAAGAGTTTTTTTCCCTTGCAGCTACCTAGTTTTTTCCTATCAGTTCTTTCATATATGTGGACCTGATCAATAACTAGAATATAAAAGATTACCATCATTTTCATAACTTGTTTGGCCAATATTTCAAAATATACTCATTTTGAAAGTATTGTTTATCAGAAGTGTTTTTGAAAAAAGTACATTTTGGAGAATACCAATTTGTGTTTGGCTAATCAATAGGACAAACGCTTTTATTAATAGTAGGACAGCAATTTGTGATTGACAAAGATACCAAAAGTGTTTCTAAGAAAAAAACTACTTTTCATCCTTTGAAAACAACTTCTTTTACTACTCCCTCCGTTCAATTTTTTTTTAATTTTTTTATGACATTTTAACGGAATATTATGCGATTCTTCTCGCAAACCACACGGGGAGAGATAACCCAATAGGCAAAGCCCAAAGACAAATCCCCGTTGTAGGCGGGGGTTTAATCTATTATGAAACCCCATGCTTAACCAAAACTTTTAACGTTTCGCTTCTCGAGAGTCAAACTGTATAAACTTTGACCAACATTTTAAAATGTATTTTGTCTTCATATTAATATGAGAAGAATTGGAACTTATAGTATTTTTCGTATAGTTTCCGAACATGTATTTTAGTTTTAAAATATTGAAATAAGCTAGTTTAATTTAGGTCCAAAAAAATTAGTCAAATTGACTCTCAAGAAGCGAAACGTGACAAATAAAAGTGGACTCAGGGACTAGTTTCTAACACTTATTTTTCTTAAAAACTTGGTCAAACATCACACTCTTTAAAATAACATTTTGGGCTTCTCAAAAGCACTACTAGACAGACTATTAGTCTATGGACTTCTTGGAAACCAATGCCAAAAGAAACTCTAAAAATGTTTACAGGATTATGTCCCAAAATATCAAGATTTTGTAGAAACCGGACGTCAATCACAAAGTCTATCATCAACCTCAAATCAATTTTCAAAATTTATGCCACCTTAGTAACTCATTGATAGAACTGTTACCTGACAAACAAAAGCTATAACTAATACGGAGTGTTCAATTTTCAACAGCCTCTCCACCCAGAAAAGTAAATAAAAGTTACCTTTTGATCCGTCACGCAAACATAATGCATTTAACAACATTTTTTACAATTAAAAATATGGTAGAGGGAATTTCTTAAAAATCAAATATTTTCATCACTAAGTAATAGGTCAACTACGCACCTGCCCAGCCTTAATTTTCGACTTATTCCTAATTTCTGTTTTGGCTTTTTCAAAATTTTGAAACGAATATTAAAGAGCAACACACCAAAATAAAACAAAGTAAACAAATAAAACAACCATTAAATATTCTTGTCACTTACTTGTCCCTTAAGTAGAGGTTTCTTGTGCCGTAAGTACTTATGGAAGTCATATTTGATGGCAACCCTAGCAAGTTTTTCTGTATCAACGTTGGCCGCTCGCAGCTTCGTCAAGTTCCCCGGAGGCAAATCAGGGTGTAAAAAATAATGTTCTTTTGCTATCAACAAATTTAGCACCGAGTCGCCCATGTATTCAAGCCTTTCGTATGATTCACACTTCTCTTTGAACGAAGGATGTGTAAAAGCTTGATGTAACAAACTAGGGTTCTTGAATTTGTACCCTATAATCTCTTGTAATTCTTCCACATATTTCTCCCATTCAAGAGTTTCCTCGATTTTTTCAGCATGATGAAGTTTAGAACAGGGTTGTATTTCCATTGACCTGAGGAGACAATCCAAATGGTAGTCAGTGTCCATTATTTGATTGAGCACAATATGATCTGCTAGTCACGTTGTTTTTGAATGGCTATATCACATGTATCAAGAGGAGGAAGGTTTCAATAGAGATGGTTGTATATAATGTTATATTGAAAGGTAATAATGACATGGAGTAGGCACAGTTGATATAGATATTAACTATTTGATCAGAACAAGGAAGAACTTTTTAAAAGTAATGTTGTTGACAAAATAGCTAGTACAGCCGATAAGAAGATGTTGATGGCGTGTAGATTGATGCTTTAGGGTTTTCTATTTTAGGAAAAAACAATTTGATTCTTTCCAACTATTGTATGATGTGTTTTGAGGTGGACCAAGAAAGTAGAAACAATAATTAAAGATATATACTGTAAATGCTATGATCTTCTTATTTATTACGTATTTGTTCCTAATTTGTAGATTGACCATATATGAAGTTTGGTTAAAAAACAGAATAAAATCTGGCAAAAGGTCTTTGCTTCTAGGAAGGACCTTAAAAAATGTAGTATTAATTTATTTGTGGATTTTAAAATTCAATAGCTTAGCCACTCAAGAGCAAGAAAAATGGTCTTTTCATTATCATATAATTATAGTATGACTAAAAACTAATATATATAGGAGATTCGGTTTTAGAGTTGGGAAAAGGCATAAGTACAACCCCCCTCCCGCACCCCTCCAACTTGAATTTTCAACTACACACCTAATCTTTGTGGGTCCTATTACCCCTCTTGAACATTTTAAAAATGGAATAAACACACCCTTGGGTGTTGTGACAGCATAGAGAGAGTGTTCACTCTCTTGGAGGAGCGAAATAAAAAAAATAAAAAACGTAAAGTTTTAAAAAAAATAGAAAAATATCGTTTTTTAATTGGACACTTTATGTTAGCTGACTACTTGGCCAACATGGGAGATAGCACAAGACAAAATTCTTTCTTCACACAGAATTTAAATCTCCCTCAGAGAATTGAAAACTGTATGAAGAATGACATCAAAATAGTTACTAGCTTCAGGTTTAGAGCTCAGAAAAAGAACTTTTCTTTTGATCAGGGTAGAAACTAATATGTTTAGGATGTTTTGCTTCCTTTGGACTATGTCTAGTAACCATTTTGTAAAGGAGGAGTCATCTGTCAATCTCTCTAGGCTTGGTCTTGCATTTTGCTCTATGGCTAATACTATTTCAATTGTTGTATTGGAGGCAAAGTTTTATATCCTTCTCCATATCTTAACTCTTTATGGAATATACAGGTAGGGGTCTAGGCCTTACCCCATACCGTTAAGGTGGACTTTGGATAAAACAAGTACCAAAGCCAAAAATCAGCCAAACCAACATCGCATAATAAAGATATCATAGCAGCAACTCAAATCACATTTTTCAGTCGTGATTTCAACCAAACTAGTAAATAACACATATTTCAGTCGGAATTTCAACCGTATAAAACAACAAAAATAAGAAAGACGACGAATAACATTTTTTGACTAAAATCAGTAAAAAAAAAAAAAAAGTCGAAGAGAAATGGGAAGTGATTTTACCTTATTTTGAGCAACGAAATGGGTCCAAGAGTGTTTGAATCGATTTCAACTTTGATTCCCTACATTCGAAACTCAAATGAGAAATGAAAGGAAATCAGAAGAGAGATATTTTGGCTAAAACTTGCTTCAAGAAAAAAAAAGCTTTCAGATTTTACTACTTCTTTTTTAGAACTTCCAAGACTGAAAAAACTTAGACTCCAAAAATCTCCCTTTTTAGGGTATCAAAGCCCTCGATTTATACACGAAAAATAGAGGATCAAGGTTCAATTTGAATTTCAAAAAATGAAGAAAAGAGGGGGAGGGGTTGACTAAGAAGTAAAGAAAAAAAAAAAAAAAAAAAAAGGAAGGGATGGAGTACTTACACTGCTGCAACGGCGAAATTCGTACAAATCCCATGGTTCGAGGTGCAGGTGATGGTGAAGAAAAGGACGAGGGGGCATGGGCGATGGGATTTGTCCCTTCCATAGCTTTCTTTAACATGGGGAAGGAGGAACAGAGGAGAGAAGAAGAGGGCGAAGTTGGCGGCGGAGTTGAGGTGAACGATGGGAAGGGTCTGGGCGGCGGATTTGAGAGGTTTGATTAGTCTAGGGTTTAGGGGAAGGGCGTGGTTAAAGATAGGGAAATGATTTGGACCATTGATCAAATATTGATCGATGGTCCAGATTAAAAGAGGCATCTAAATGAAAAGGGAAAACACACACACACATATATATATATAAATGAGAAATAAAGGGGAAAAGAAAGGACCATCGGATTAAATACCTAGACGGCCTAGATTAAACGAAGGGCTTGATCTGCGTCACTCCCATATGGCACACGCCGATTGGGCGAACAAATCTAAAGGAATTTCGAGAAAATACTAAGTGTTGAGCACCTTGCAAATATGGCCAATGTTATTTAAGAGCTAGCCAAAATGATTTAAATTGTAACCAAAATCTTTTAATTAAAGCCATAAATTACTAAACTGAGAAAAATTAAACATAAATCAAAAATTAACTAATTTTGAACAAAATTGAGGCAAATTATTATCCAATTAATTAACCAAACTTCTTGAATTTAACAAAATTAAATAACTATTTACAAATGCGGACTAGTTACCAAATTAAATAGCGAACGACTCAAAATTGGCGATTCAAAATATGTACCAAGTAAAAAATGAATATATTTTTAAGATGAAATTTGTTTTTTCCATTTAATAACACACTTTAAAATTACGAAAACAATACAGAAATATGTATAATATATATTGAGAATATTTTGCCAGATGAAATGTCAAATAACACTGAAATTAGTTAGAAGAATATTTTTTCCTTCTGCGAATGGTTATTTTACTTTATTTTAAATATCAAGAAGTTTGACTAATCAATTAAACATGTGAAGGGCCAAAATTGAGTGTCAACAATTCTCATGGTTCAGGGCACAGTTCTCAGGGTTCTCATTCCTAACCTGATGGTTGAGGTGGTCCATCTAGTTATTCTAGCCCTCCCCAAGGATCTCTTGGATTTTCGAGGTTGTTATGAGTGTTGTGACTTAGGAAATTTCGTCAGGGAGCGCCCCAGACTTAAACAAGGAGGCCCACACTAAGGTTCTTAGATTGCTGCACATAGGTCAGTGGCACAGCCAGCTAGAGGTGGTGCACAGGGTGGCAGAGGTAGCTTTTATTTTGGTAGAAGTGGTACTCAGACTGGCCGTGGTGGTGGTCGCGAAGGTTCTCAGGCCGAGGGTGGCCGTGCTCAGTTATGCATTCCCAGGTAGACCAGAGGCAGAGACTTCTCACGTAGTTATCACAAGTACTATTTTAGTCTGTCGCCGGTCAGCTATGACACTATGATCAAGGCTATACATATTCCTATATGTCTACTTTGCTTTGGATTTAGCTATGATGTGTGAGTAACTTGATTTCCCTGTTAGTGTTTCTACTCCTGTTGGGGATTCCACAGCGGTGGATCGGTGTATCAATCCTGTCTTGTGACTTTAATAAGATATGATAGTTGGGGAGATTTTGTCACACCTAATCTTGATTAGGGTGTGATGGCACCCGACCCCGTAACCGGCCGAGCGAACTCCGAACCGACCATTACTACGTATCGAATTTTTTTTTTCTTTTGAACCTTTAAAGCAAACATATTTAATAGGATTACTCATACACAATAAAACTCTTTCGTTGCTTTTAAATCAAATAAAAATATATAGCCGTACAAAGCTCGTATCATTATACAACCGGCTCCCATAACTCACGATTCTCGTCCGCAAAGTCTCTAACTACGGACAAGACATCATAGCATAGCACGCCGACTCGGCGACACTCCGCAGCAATTGGAGCTTGCCAACTTTGTCGAAACGTCTCTTAGGGCGGGGTCGCTAACCGTCCGGGGAGTACCGATTTGGCATGAACGCAGCCCCCCCCACAGGGGTCGGTCACGAATAGTGTCTGTACCGAGTATGTAAGACATATACGAACAAGAACAACATAGTAAGAACAGAGAGCACATCATGTAAGGAGAGTATACTGTACATACGAGGCGTGTCCTTGTAAAACTGTGACCTGTGCATGAGTAATAACTGTACGGGATCATAAACCATATCATAGAATAGGAGAGTGACCTGTACATATAAGTGCCCTCGCGGTGTACCGTGTTCTCTTAGCTTTCCTTACTCATATATATATATACATATAAAAAATAGAATATATCATATTGCCGAGGCGTCTGCGCACCGATCCATTTAACCATAAATATGCACATCCCGCGTCCGGACGATATCATGTGCCATACTCCAATGATCGTGTGGATATGCGTATATAACGCCTACGCCCTTATCTCCATTTTCCCGTAAATATATCGGCGTCTATAGCGCCCCGGCTCTTTCATCATATGCATATACTCATGTCGTATACATGTATGTCTATAGCGCTCGATTCTTTTTGTCATATACACATACTTATATCGTACATATATGTATATATACCCCGTCTATAGCGTCTCGATTCCCCGCCATCATATACGTATACTTATATCATGTCTATTTATCAGCGTCTATATAGCGCTCTGATTCTGTTATCATATACATACCTAACGTAGGCGCTTTTCTCATTTTTCGCTTCATCGTTACTACTGTAAGATCATTTTTATCATGGATACACTTGCACCAAGATTGATAATCGTACTTATCGTTTGACAATCGAACAAGTGGTCGAGGATTTTTAGGATTCTACTCCAAAACAAGTGGATAGGAAAATTCCGGGAGCGTTGGGCCCACCTCGGGCCGAGTGAGATAGCGTACATAATTTACATATGCTACGTGTCATAGCGTTCTTTATAATGGTTTAAGGTAATCGGGTCCTCTTATGCAAGTTCTGTGGGTTTAGAAGCTTTTTCAACATTCCACACCGTTTTTAGTTCAATTCTACCGAATGAATAGTAACTAATTTCAGCCTCGGATTTCTAGGAAGGGGATTGTCCCCGAGGCCCGTGTTCAAGCCTGCTACGTCTAAGACATGCCAAAGAAAGAAAGTGAAGTCTTACATACCTCTTTTCGCTCCTTTCGCTTCTCCAAATCCTTGTTGCAAATCCGCCAAAATCTACAATTTGGTCATGTTTTCCAAAGCTTGATTAGAGCCTTTAGAAGTTGATTCTTTAAGGTAACACTTTGTCTTGCCGAAATTTCGGCAAAGATTTCCCCGCAAATATACCATGCCACCAAGTTTAACTTGGCCGATTTCAATCAACAACAACCCCGGGAATACAACCCGGCCAAACTAACAACATTCAATTCTCATAATCTTCCAACAATTCAATTAACATTTTTCCTTATTCGAAACCTTCCAATTTAACAACAACCATACATTTCATCATTATTCATGTATACTAACTTCAACAACAACCTTTCATCTTCATTACATAATTTACAACGATAACACCAAAAATGTCAAATAACATCGATTTACCATTACTTACCAAATTCTATACCATTCGGCCACAACAAAAATACATAAATTTTCATGGATTTCCATTCTTTTCTATACACTACAACAACCATCATGCTTCATGCAATTAGTTTATCATCCTTACATGCAACAACACACATGCACACGGCCAACACCAAGCATTCACGGCCACTTCCACAACTTCCATATTTTCATGATTTTTCACCCATTTTACATTATGAAATTCACAACACAACAATCAAACTACTAAATAGAATTGATTCATTTTCCCTTACACTACACCATACCCCACGGCCCCAACACTACATGCACATACTCCATGAATTTTATTCATTTTCACCTACTACAACACTCAACAACATGCATAGACCATCCATAACACGTGAGAAGAGATTAAACCATACCTTTTTCCTTCAACTTCTTCACTTGACTATGGTGCGAAAACGATGAAACAAATGCCCTATCTTCCGAAACAACTATACCACGTTGTAGAGGACCTTGAATTGGTAGAAATACATGAAGAAAATAATTTTTGGAGCAAGATTTCATGGGAGCAAATTTGCTCCCTCTGGCCGTTTCTCCTTCCCTTTCTTTTTTCTTCTTTCTTTCTTATTTCTTCAACTAAAAGGATGACTCCATATATACATATATGTCTTCCTCTACTCTTTCTTATTTATGTTTTAGTCCCTCAAGTATGGACTCATGTTCCTTTCTTCCTCCTCTAGAATTTTCTTCCTTTTTCTTGACTTTTCTTTTCTTTTCTTGAATTTTCTTCAAATTTACCAAAAGATGACTAATTCTTTTCTTTGTCTTTTTCTCTCTCTTTTTTTCGGCCACATGGCCTTTTTCAAGGAATCTCTTGATTACTCGTGAAATGACCATTTTGCCCCTCGACTTTTCTCAATATTACCATTTTGTCCCCGACCTTCCGCATTATTTTCACGGCCCATTTTGCGAATTTCTTCTTGCCCCTAGCCTTTCTTAATATTTCCGTCCAATAATATTCATAAATAATATTCATAACCAACTCGTTCATTAAAATTATTTTAGAACATAGTCTTGTCCTTAACTTCTCACCATTATCTCCCAACGTCCGAACATACGAAATACGAGCTATAACAGATTTGATGATTCTAGACATGGTAGATTTATACAATATCCTTGGTATAATTTGGTTGTCTCCCGATTGTCATGCTAAGACGATTAGCTTAGCTATGACGGGAGTTCTCTAGGTTGGAGTGGAAGGGTGATTCTAGCCGTGCGCCAAAGAAAGTGATATTGTTCCTTAAGGCTCATCTGATGGTGGACAAGGACCCGTTATGGTCACTATGAGTTCTTAATTGTTATGTCTTTTGGGCTGACTAATGCCCAACATCCTTTATTGATTTGATAAAAGATGTTTTCAGACCGTCCTTGTACTCCTTCATGATTGTTTTCATTGATGACATCTTGATATACTATCGTAGTAGAGCAGAGCAAGAGTAGCACGTGAGGATCGTTTTTGGAATTCTGAAAGAGAAGCAATTATATGCTAAGTTCTCGAAGTGTGAGTTTTGGCTTTGTAACGACCCGTTTAGTTATTATAGTGGTTTGACCCATTTAACCTTGTTGACCCTTTTCCCGAGTCCCGTTAGTACGACCTATGACTTAGCGAAGCCATTGGTTTAGGTCCCAAAGCATTTGGGATGTTTTCGAGTCTCGATTGAAGCGCGGTTTCATAGTTTTGGGGTTGACTTGGTCAATACCGAGTTAAAATGATCTATTTTGGGAATTTCGAGGTCACGGTTGTGTCCGTAGCATGGTTTACAATCAAAAGGCATATATGATTTGTTTTCGGGAGGTTTCGGATGAGTTTCGGGGGCTAAAACGAAGTTTTGAACAAATCAGAAAGTTGGGCACCCGCTATAGCGGCGTCGACACCCGCTATAGCAACGCCGGCACCCGCTAGCGGGTGCACTGGGCATAATCCATTTTTAATTTTTTTTTTTTCAAGTTTTCCCCTCATAAACCCAAAAACACTTCCTTAGAATGTGAGAGGCTATTTTTCTAGGGTTAGGGTGAAGTTGCCCCTTGAAGGTAAGTGCAAACCCTTATGTGATTCATTATCATTCCTTCTTCAAATCCCATGGTAAGCTTAAGCTTCATTAATGGTGGGTGCAAAATTAGAACCCAAGAATTGATGAAACCTTCAATAGTTGAAGGGTTGGGAGATAACAATGGAAAAGCATTCCTAAGCACTTTGGGGTAAGATTCTAACCTAGTATTCATTATTTATTTGTCGATTATTATCTTCTCATAATCGTCCTACCAACTAATTGTGAAGAACTAATAGGTTAAGAACCCTAGGGCTAAAAACAGAAAAGATGAATTTGAATATCTTGTGATGACTAGAATTTCATGAAATTAAGATTGAAGGTTAACTAGATGATGGGCAACATAATTGTGTACTAAATTTTCCATTTTACCCTTATGAACCCGGATTCACATTGTAAAGGTATTTTGGGTATTTTTCTAGAAGTATAGCAATATGAGTATCGTTGGACTCGTTTAGACTCGTAGAGTACTATTTTGATTATATTGCTTCTGAATTTTCAATAAAATTATAGTTTTGCCCTTGTTGCTCGGGTTTGGCAATTTTGGGTCTATTTTTGGGTTTTGGGTAGCACTATGGCAATATGGGTACCCTTAAGTTCATATTCTGACATAGAGTTCATATTTGATAGACGTTAATCATTTTGAGGTTCTCCAAAGAGGAAGGCAAGGCTAAGGTTTGGCGATTCGAGACTATTACTCGGCATTCCAAGTAGGTTATGGCTTATTTTAAATAGACTTTGATTAGCGAAACGTATGTATTGTGTAGAATTAATTGGAGAAAGCATGATTAGGTCTTCGGAGATGACGTTTGGGTTGGATATTAGCTAGGTTGGTATGACTTCTGATTCTGTGGGCTCGTCGCCATTACTTTATGTACTGAAATATGAGGTGTAGTTGTATTTATACTGTGGCGTTTCGGGATGGATTTCTATTGGGTTGATTGTTGTTGATGGTGGCTCGTTGCCCTGTTATTGTGATTAGACTTATTACCTAAATTATCGTGTTGTACTCAGTTCTCTCTTATTATGACATATATTATCGGAGAAAGGAAGGATAATGAGTTTAGGCATGAATTGTGATATAAACTGATGACAATACATAGATGAAAGCTTGATGTATGATTTACTGTTGATGATAATAAATAGAAATGTAGCATCTTGGTAATACAAGACTTAGTTATGAGGCGTACTTGCTATGTGGGGAAGTAAAGAGGGACATAGACTCTTATATTGGTTGAGACGGTTTGTATGATTCATTTCTTGGTTGAGTTGATCTAAGTCTTGATATGACTTGTGGCTGTGACTTATACCTTCACTGTTGCCTTATTGGTTTGTATTGATTTACCATGTTTACACTCATTTATGCATTCATACACTCATGCATGACGGAAATGGTTTGGAAGACTTGTGGCATGATGCCTTGCGTTTGACATTGATGTTGCTAATTGTTCATAGTTTATACATACTAATGAATTGGAATACATTGAGACATACATTGTGATGTGAAATTAGTGAAGAAGTTAATGTAATCTTCTTGTTGAACTTGTAATACTATTTGATACACGGTACTTGATGATTTCAGCATGGATAATAAGAGGCAGGAAATACTATTACGTACAGATATATGGAAAGGCACATATGTGACCTAGATTATGGCTCGTGGTTCAAGGTTCATTCCAGAAACAAGGGATACATTGATGTGGCCCACGTCCGCGGTTCTTTTCGGAGCCGAGGTTTATGCTCGGGTCCGAGGAGTGAGTCCGGAATGAGTGGTACATGGACACCATGGGTCCCCTGTAGGTCATGACTACTGAGCAATGACATCGGTTAGCATGTGTGTACAGTTCTAGTGGTTAGCCAATGCATTGCATTGCATTACACATTATCATATTTTGCATTGCACATCATTACATTTTATTCTACATTATTATATGCTCGTTTGGTTCTGATTTTGATACGGATGTTGAATGTCTATTGTGATATCAATATGACCATTGACTGAGTTAAATGGCGGATTAGTGACTCTACCTAAGGACGAAACTTGGACTTGTGATTATCTGGTGAGATTATTGAGACTTGATGTATCTGTGGTTTAGAAGCTTCATCTTAGGGTCGCGACTCGTTATGGGATATTCTATGACTTGGATTTAAGTATTAAGTGCCTATCTATTTATATTATTGACTTTATACTTATATGCATGAACTAATCTTAGTCGGCCTATGATGCTTACCGGTACATAGTGTTTGTACTGATACTACCTTGCTGCACCCTTTGAGTGCGCAGTTGTGTTCGCAGATTCCCTCCGCACCACATCTCTAGCTTGAAGCTAGTTTGCTCGATCGCATCCGAGGTGAGCTTTTACCCATGCCATGCCCTCGAAGATCTCTCTTTCCGCATGTCTAATCTCATTCTAGACATTATTTGTTATTATATTTGAGATATACTTCATTCTTTAGACATTATTGGTTAGAGTCCTTGTACGATGACTTTCAGATCTTGAGGGTGTAATAGTTAAGACTTCTGCACTTACACTATCTATTAATTATGAATTATTTATTCATTCACATGATCATTGTTTGTTTAAGTATAAATGATTAAAGAAGTTAAAATTGGCTAATGATTAATAGGTTAACGGATAAGGGTTCTCCTACTAGTGATAATAAGGTAGGTGCCCGCACGATCGGTAATTACGGTCGTGACAGTTGGTATCAGAGCCTATGTTCGTGAATCTCATTGTACAAGGACGTGCCTAGTAGTGTCACGACCCAAACCGATGGGCCATGACTAGTGCCCGAGCTGGACACTCGTATACGAACCTGCTAGATATAATCAGACTAAAACTAAGGACAATATGGCGATCTGTAAAAGCAAGCAGTAAACTCATCATGTCATATATCAAAATGAACCTGTCTCCTGCGGAGTCACCGCTAACCAAACATAACAAAATGTGTAAGCCGACAAGACTGCTGCTATATACCAGAATATCCAAAACGAACTACATCAGTATAGCTGACCAAACCATATATACAACCCACACATGTCCACAAACCTCTAAGAGTATAACAGTGAAACATGGCGGTACAGGGCCCTACCGCACCCTTGAATATGCATAAGTCTATATCAAAAGGATCTCTACCAAAATGACTCAAGCTCCAGAATAATGGAGCTCCCCAAGCAGCTGAGCAGCAGTCCTAAGCTGGAAGGATCACCAACCGAGTATTGTACCGCGGGCATGAAACGCGTTCCCCCCAAAGAAAGGGGTCGTCGTAAGATTTACCGAATATGTAAAGCATGAAGTACAAGAATGGAAGATCATGACCGAATGAAAAGATGATTAGAGACAAGTATGATAATCAAAGAATACCAATGCATTTGTACCTTATGAGGTAAGTCATGTATATATATATATAGTATACCGTACCTAGCCCATTATGGGACTCGGTGAATGAAGTCATATATATCGTACCCGGCCCATTTTGGGACTCGGTGAAATATAACATATGTACCCGGTCCTCTAGTGAGGGACCCATGAACAATGCAATGAAACCGTGCACGAATATACCCGACTCTTGCCGAGGGACTCGGTGAAGCGAGGAAATAGCAATGTGCACGAATAGAATACTAGGAGCAATCATGTACAAACTAAATCATCATTTAGAATTTAAGAGAATAAACAGAATGAACCAACACTTGAGAATCAAAGACAACTGTGATGTCAAGCACTACTGAGAACTAGGTTTCATTGGAGTCATGTATGTTCGTCGTTTGCTCATTTTATGTAATTCATTCCAAAAAGAAGGAAGGGATAACTTTACATACCTATTCAACCTCCAATTATCTACACTTATTCGTCCGAGCTTGTAAGTCTACACTTAAGAGGATTCACACTATTGTTAGACTCATCATAGTATACTTGTGTTAAGCTTTCAAGTTAAACTATTCTATATCCTGCCGAAAATCGGGCAGCATCTCCCCTACTTATACGCCTAGCCCGAAACCTGAACTCAGCAACCAACAACAACAACAACAATACCAACATCAATAACATCATTTCCAACACCAATATATACCATAAAACAGCCCACACGCTGTTTTCCAACTTTCATAACTAACCAACTTACTATACAATTATTTAACCACTCTATCTTTGTGAATAAACCGGTGTTAGCGTAAATAGAAAGAGACCCATACCTTATTCTTGTTGAGGTAGCAATATCTCCGATATCCGCTTTGAATCCACGTCAAAATTCACCGCACAACAATACTAGAATTGCGATTATGTGCTACCCGAGCCTCGATTAATCGAAATTACTCCAATTCCTCACTTTTATGGCACATACACACACCCATATGTTTGCTTAGCTTTTTAGGGAAATATTTGAGTGAAAAGAGGGGTCTTGCCCCTTATATAGTGTGCTGAAGTCGGTGGAAACCAACTTAAAACTTACCTTCGCGTTCGCGCGCCTTGGGTCGCATTTGCGCAAGGTTAATCCGCTACTCTTCGCGTTCTGTTCTTAGTCGAGTCCGCGCGTGGTAATTTTTCTCTCGTTCTGATAGTCCGTCTTAAATGCTCATAACGTTTGATCCCGCTATTGTGTGAGGGCCCATGATCTATGTTTGGAAAGCTATTTCAATTATCTATAACTTTTCTTTTTGGTGGGATTCCAAATTCCAAACTTATAATGGCGTTTTTGCCTCTCCGAATCAGATTATCCGAAAACGTATCTTTAAATCATCATTTTCGAGGGCTTATGCCCATATTCGGCTTAAGGGTCCTTCTTAAAACTTGCTCAACTTCCCATGTACTACTCATATCACTTTTCATATGTCCTTATAAAATTCATGCATGTGGGCCCCACCTTAACTTACGGTTACGAGGGCTACTTCAAAGTCCATACTTGAAACAACCAATACTTACGAATTTCAACATACAAAACCACGGGGTGTAACGTTCTTCGCCTCCTTAAAAACATTCATCCTCGAATGTCGTAGTTTACAACCCACAACACCTCTGTTGGTTCGTTCTTCCTCTAATCCGATCGTCGTACCTTTATTCTATACATTGATCAGTTTCTTTCCGTTCGCTCTTAACTCTTTCATTGGACTCATCTATGCACTCCATCACCTCTTTGTTCTTATATACATAATCCGATATCAACTCGTATGCCTTTCTCTCGTTCGTTTCCTTTATCGTAGTCTCTCGACTTGCCTACGCCATAACCACCCATCGTCTTGCAAGTACTCCCTTTTTCCTCACTCTTTGTTTCCCTATTAGCGGGCATCTCCCTCACCAAATACGGCTCCCTTTTGCGTTTACTCCTTTGGTGCCATCTCTCGGTTATCCCTTCGTCTTTGCCGTTGATCTTAGACTCACACCGTATTGACCAGCTCTTCTTCTACCCCTCTAATCCTTTACATCCTCATCACAGTCGCTCTCGCACTGACACTCCCCAATGGTTTGTTCAATATCACTTTATTACTAATAAAAATAATGGTTATGCCCTTCGAGCTATCCTCCCCAATTCCTTTCCAAAATCAGTCATAACGATATCCAAAATGCGTATGTACATAATGTTTCCTCACCATTTTCATTATTCTCCGATGCATATCGATCGGGAACAACCTATAATCCGAGTTCAAAAACTAATTCCATAGCTCACCACATCTTCGAATTCCTACCAAAACTTTTTTCCCTAATTTCCTTTCCTCAACCTCGCGATACAATTCCAAAAGACAGGCTATACAGAAATTCTTACTTCATTACGACTTTCTTGCAACGTAAATATATTTATCGTCGATTTCCTTGTACCGGCGATTACCTCGTTAGTCATTATTCTCTCGTTACCCTTCCAGTGTGGCCTTCTTTCTATTCTAGTTGGGCATCACTTCACGTTGACGGTTCCTATAATTCCAATAGTATATGCTCTCCTATTCAAAGCAGTAATTAGTGATCCAAGAGGCGTTTCCTAATAACCGGTGATATGGTCAAATAACGCTCTTCCTTCCTTTTGAAATCACAACCGCCAACCCTTTCTCCTTTTTGCTACAATTGTCATCTCTTCCGCACTAAGATTTCCTCCCGTCGTCTTTTCCATTATTCTCCGTGAAATTATTTTAGAGATCTTCCTTATTCTCTTTATTACTCTTTAAAATACGCCGGCCTAAATATCATATCTCGACGTCCGTACGAAGTATTTTCGATCCATCGTAATCTCTTTTTTCATGCCTCGCTTGTGGTTTTCTTATCTTTAATTCATTTCTCGCTCCCTCTTAATCACATCCTTGATATGCCATTACATCCCAAATCTCGTCTCTTAAGCTAACATCTTTTCTTTCTTTGGAATTTTGACAATGCTATACCCTCATTTCCGTAACTAGATCCGCCTTTCCCGCTTTTAAGCGGTGTTCCCACACACCAATAACTCCGAGTGTTTCCGTAGTCATTGGCCAACCCTAATGATCCTCCACAACTCTTTGGTCTCTTATAATACCGGGGAGTTCCCTCATCGTATAGTTTGACTTATTTTCCTTTCTCACGAGGACTTTGCATTTAAACGAATCGCTTCGCATTACCAATCCATCTCGCTACCTTCTTTAAGGCCCTTCTACTTCTACCTTTGTCAGAATCGAACATTTTCCCCGAATCCATAGGTTAACGGGGACAATGAATCTATCAAAATATTTTACGGAACGTTTGGTCACACTCTGCTCCTTTTGTCCCTCGTCTTTCTCCACAACTACTATCACCGGAATTCTTTCTTACTTTCGAGTTTCTAGTTTCACCTTACGTTTACAATGTACCATTGAAAGTTAATATACTACACTCTTCCGCTCCCACCGTCAATCCCCTTACTCACTTAGCTCACTTATCCGAAATTTTCATTGACTACTAATTTGCATCCTATCTACGCATTGTAGTTCTTCCGTATCACGCCACATCTTTGCTCGTGTTCCTTAAATTCCTACAATATACTCTCTTTCTTTCTTCTCCTTCCTACCACCAAGGCTAGTCCATACTAATGAATGAGCCCTCATACATTCTTTTGTTTCCTCTATAATCGAATCTCGTATTCTTTATCCTCATCCTAAGTTATTGATGTACTACCTTCCGTTAGCTTGTCAATTCATTATCCTCTTCGCTTGTCCCTCGTGATTGCTCAATTTTTCCTTTCTCTTCTCATCTCCTTTTAATCGCCCCATTAGTATACCTTTGCTACTTTCATCCTCAACCTTCCCTGATTCGTTCCTCCTCAAGCGCCCTCTTCACTTGTTATTTTATAGTATCGACCTCGAAATTCATGAAATATTCTTTAAACGTGCAAATTCATTCTATTCTTAAGTTATCTTTTAGGAAAGCTTCTCCATAACCGAGGCAACCATGTTAATATGACTACACATTTATCCCTTTATATACCTCTCGAGAGCCGGTAACCTCTTAATATCGTTGTAAGGCTCCGATCATTCTTTCTCTTACTTCACATTCCTAGTCATGTGGTCATCACTATCTTTAGTCCCACTTATCGAAGTCTCGTTCTCTAACCCCACACATTTCTCTTTTGTTCCATACCGCCACACTCTATCCCTTTCGCATGCCTACCTTCGAATTTTATCCAAAACGGTCCTTTCCTTGCCCGTCATCTCTCTTGGAAGCTTCACTCACCCTCGTTCCTTACATTTTTTTTTTTCTCACGACATTTTGGTTTCCTTACTTTCTATATACTCTTTCTTCCTTTCCTGACGTCATTGCATTGGGACTTTCCAAATCTAACTCTCGTAGTAAAAATAACAGATCATCAACTGACTGCAACATTTGTCACCAAATTTCACCATCTGCTCACTCATCGCCCGAGATAGCAACATGGCCGTCGTTAACATACCTGGCCGACGCGGCCACATACGGGACGTCATACACATACATACATATATTTACTAATGCCTCGCTTCCAAAGTATTTTCGAATACTTTTCAAACATATCCTAGTTCTAGAAAGCAAGGATGCACTTTCTTTCTATTCTGCTTGCTTTAGTCCGCCCCCATCCTTCGCGATCCCTTAGAGTTTCCAACCACTCCGCATACTCCAATTTCCCCCTTAGGTTACCCCTAACCCCCATCCCCCCTTATGTCCGGGGCTTTTTAGGGCCCTTTTTGGACACTTCCCCAGGGGCACCCATCCTCGTATTTTCTACCCCGAGCTTAACCTTTAAAAATCGATGAACCGGCGTTTGGCCGGTACGATCGTACACCTTACTACATGACCTTTCCCTCACACTTGGGGGAAAAATTTTTGTTTTAAAGATCCCAATACATCCTCGTAATGCATCTTAGAAAAGGGTCTTTACTCTTTTTCCCATACGCAAATACTATTTTCCCTTTTAATCCTCAATATTCACCTTTTTATCTGCTTAAGACTACCTTCCATCCTAGATTTCAAACCCCAAAGGGAAAAACACTTTTATCGCTCTTTACTTTTAAATACTTGGGTTTTTCCGGGCCTTTTTGGGTTTCCACTCCCTTATTAAAAGTAAACCACAAAAAATGCACACAAGGGAAAATTTCCCAAAAAAGACTCATATACCCTGGGCCCATCGATCCTTAATCTAACCGGGCCAAAGGAAAATTTTGGGGTCTTCATCAGATCTTTCACCATCCGCCTCCCCCAAACCTTTTATCATCTCTCTCATCAAAGTCCGAGGGATACGGAAATCGGGGGAACCCCGCTTTTCCAACGGCCCAAAAAGGGCCCAGGAAAAAAACCATTTGGGGGCGGGCCGACGCAAAAGGTCGGGAAAAGAGGACCGAAGTCCCCGGGAATTCCCCCTCCCGGGGTCCCGCACGAACCCTCCCAGGGTTCACGCCGAACTTTCCCGAGGGGGCCCCCCTCTCTGGGGTCAAAAAACCCCCGAGGGGAAACGGGCCCCCGGGGCCCCAGGGACCCGGGGGCCCCTAGGGAAAACCGGGCTCCTTTTCCTCGCCGCCATTCGGGAGCCCAAGGTCCCGAATTCACTTGGGGCCTTCTTAGTACCCCCACCGTCCGAGGCCGATCTCTTCATCCCCGGGCACGTCCGCACCGCCTATAGGAAAAGGTTAGTAAACGATTCATCCTAGACTTAGTTCTATCGCACGATCTAAGATAGAAAGAAAGGTCAACGATTCCTAATCGTCTGCAGCCTCTCCTCGTTTATAAGCGCTTCGCTTCACACCTATAAACAAGGACTCTATCGTGGACCTGCCTCTGCACAATCTCTCAGATGAACCGCGTTCGATACCACTTTTGTCACGACCCAAACTGATGGGCCATGACTAGTGCCCGAGCTGGACACCCATACCCTGCTAAATATAATTAAACTGAAACTGAGGATAATATGGCGATCTATAAAAGCAGCGTCGTAAACTCACCATGTCATATATCAAAATGAACCTCGTTCCCCGTGTAGTCACCGCTAACCAAACATAACAAAATGTGTGTCGACAAGACCGGGCCAAGCATATACCGTAATATCCAAAATGAACTACATCAAGATAAAGTCGACTAAACCACAGTATACAAACCCACACATGTCCACAAACCTCAAATATATAACAAAGGAAACACGCGCGGGTGGCCCCGCCGTACCCCCTCGAATATATGCATAAGTCTCATATCAAAACGATCTCTACCAAAATGACTCAAGCTCCGGAATAACGGAGCCCCAAGCAAATTAGAGTTTAAGTCCTAAGGTGGAGGAGATCACCAAACTGAGTATTTGTACCAGGCACGAAACGCAGCCCCCGAAGAAGACAGGCTCAAGACGCAAGATGTACCGAATATGTAAAGCATTTAAGTACAAAGACTGAAGATCATGACCGAATGAAAAGATGACAGAGACAAGTATGATAATCAAAGAATACCAATGCATTTGTACCTTATGAGGTAAATCATGTATATATATATATAGTATACCGTACCCGGCCCATTATGGGACTCGGTGAATGAAGTCATATATACCGTACCCGGCCCATTTTGGGACTCGGTGAAATATAATATACGTAATTCCGACCTCTAATGTAGGGGGACTTAGTGAATAACGCAAATGAACCGTGCACGGTACGTACCCGGCCCCTACTTTCAGGTGTGACCTCAAAGCGAGGCAATAAATAACGTGCACAAATAGAATATTAGAGCAATCATGTACAAACTAAATCATCATTTAGAATTCGAGAGAATAAAAAGAATGAACCAACACTTGAGAATCAAAGACAATCGCGATGTCACACCACCGAGAACTAGAGTTCATGGAGTCATGTATGTTCGTCGTTCACTCATTTTATGTAATTCATACCAAAGAAGAAGTGATAACTTTACATACTCGTTCAACCTCCAATTATCTACGCTTATTCGTCCGAGCTCGTAAGTCTACATTTAAGAGGATTCACACTATCGTTAGACTCATAATAGTATACTTGTGTTAAGCTTTCAAGTTAAACTGTTCTATATCCTGCTGAAAATTCAAGTTAAAGATCTCCCCGTTTATACGCTTAGCCCGAACTCGAACTCAAGAACTAACAACAACAACCGCAATACCAACATCAATAATATCATTTTAACGTCAATATACACCATCAAACAGCCCACACGCTATTTTCCAACTTCCATAACTAACCAACTTACTATACAGCTATTTAACCACTCTATCTTCGTGAATAAATCAAGAGCTAACGTAAATAAAAGAGATATATACCTTCTCCTTGTTGTAGCAATATCTCTGATATCCGCTTGGAATCCACGTCGAAATTCACCGCACAACAATACTAGAATTGCGATTATGCGCTACTCCCGAGCCTCGATTAATCGAAATCACTCCAACCCTCACTTTTATGGCCCATACACACACCCATGTTTGCCGAGCTTTTTGGGAAATATTTGAGAAAAGAGGGGTCTTTCCTTATTTTGGGTGTTGAAGTCAATGGAAACCGATTTTAAACTTACTCCTTCGCGTTCACGGCCTTGGTTCGTGTTTGCGAAAGGTTAATCCCTCAGCATTTCGCGTCATGTCCTTTGGTCATGTCAGCTACAGTGGTAATTTTTCGTCTGACAACCATCTTAAAATGTTCATAACTTTTGATCCCGATATTGTGTGAGGGACCACGACCTATGTTTGGAAAGCTATTTTAATTATCTACAACTTTTCTTTTTGGTTGGATTCCAAATTCAAACTTATAATGGCGTTTTTCCTCCAAATGATTATCCAAAAATGTATCCTTAAATCACCCTTTTTGGGGGGTTTTCCCTATTTTTGGGGTCCTTTTTTGCTTGCTCAACTTCCATGTCCCTTATCCTTTTCTATGTCCTTATAAAATTCGACATGTGGGTTTTCTTCCTCTTACGGGGAACTTAGTCCCGAAACCCAATCTTCAATTTAAATGGGGGAAACCACGGGGTGTAAAAAAGAAAGGCTTAATCGGTACGATGCTGATCTATCTACGAGAGGCTAGGGAAAAAGGGAAACTTTCACTTTCATTCTTTCGTGCTATTACAAATTGGTATCTGAAACTTTAAGATCGACTTTTTGTCTTATTCTTCCTTTAATGGTGGAAATCCCCCCCCTAAACTCTTACCTTTTGGTGATTTTTTTTTGGTTGTATTGAGTCCTTGGGGTGATCGAGAATTTTTTTGTTGGGTTTTGGGGACATGGTGGCCCTGGTTTTTTTACTTTAAAGGGCATATTTGGTTTTTTTTTGGAGGTCATGTAATGTTGGGGGTAAGGGAAAAAAAAAAAAATCGGGCCCTTTTTCCCAAAGGGGGCTACGGCGGGGCTTGTCTTTTCTACGGGGTACCCTTTATAGCGTAGCCCTTTTCCCCCAACGGGGTTTTTTTTATATCCCCGTGGCGGGCCTGTCCCAAAAAGGTCGCCATAAAAAAAGCCGCAGGTGGGGTTTTTGGGCCCTTTTGCGGGGCCGGGTTGCGAGATCCGGGTAAATTGCCGCCGGGGTCGACGGGGGAAAAAAAAGCCATTTTTTTTTTTTTAAGTAATTTGTTTTTCGGGATTCCCCTTTCTTATAATTATCTATCATCTTGGCTTGAATTAATGGGGGAAAAAGATGGGGCTAGTTGGGGAAAAAGGTTTTTTTTGTTGAGAATTTAATAATGGCTTTAAATATTAGTTTAATTGGGGAGTCTTGCCTATAGTAAGAGGGGTTTCATGAAGTAGAAAATCGTAAACTTGAATTTTCGCTAAGATTGATTAAGGATAAAAAAAAGGGGGTGTTAAACAAGATAATAATTTAAAATTATTTTGAGGTTTAAAATGGAAGTACCAGAGTTATGTATGAATTGGTAAGTTCTAATATGTCATGGGGGATGAGGGCAGTTGGGTAACATAAACGAAGACTCTAGTGGTTATTTGTTACTTGTCGGGAGAGATGATTTTTTATTGTCCTATATTTTTTATTTACCTTGGTTATTGA
>NW_026727375.1:0-33316 GCF_029784015.1 Lycium ferocissimum
ATTATATTCAAATTGTCATATGCCCTTATCAAATCACGACATGTGGGCCCCACCTTAACTTACGGTTACGAGGCTATTTATCGCGTAACGTATTAACTAACTTACACCATATAGCCTCCAACGTCATATATGTTATTCTTATACATATATGACAAAATCTTCATCCCTAATCCTTGTATATCTTTACTCTCCCCGAGCCCATCCTAAGTCATCTCTATCTTGTACTAAAAATTTTCGGGTGTAACATCCTTCCCCATGGAACATTCGTCCTCGAATGTTAAGTAAAGGTTAATACTTGCGTTCAAGCCCAATACTTTACCTTCTCTTCGCTATAATCAATGCTGTTTTCCTTGTAGTTTCATTTCATTAACTTTTTCTAATCATTTATCTATCTTTACGAGGGACACGTTACTCCCTTCCTTAAACACTATAACTACGTCTCCTTTCTCTTCTCACACACGCTTCTTCCCAATCATAACAATACTCCCGTATTTGCTTGTCACACCCGACTAGGGGCCATGACGGGTCCGGAGCAAACCATCGAGCACCGACTCACGCATTACTCTCGTACTCGTCCTACGTTCATTCATTATTCTCATAGTCATAATCATAGGAAAACCATTTTCATTTTGTAACATATTTACCTTTATATACATAAGCCCTTAGGCAATCAAAATAATACACATATAATAAGGACATCGTGAGACCGTACTACCCCGACATACGTATCTACGAGCTCTACTAGGTACTAGACATATGGACGGGATAGGAACCCCGTCGTCCCCAAAAATATATGTACACAAAAATAATAAGCAATGGCACCTCCGAACAATGGAGTGCTCTCAAAGTCTGCGATATTTCCCTATGAATGCGGATCACCTCCTGTCTCACAGCGGGCATGAACACGGCGACCAAATAAAAGGACATCGGTACGAGCATTGTGCGAGTATGTAAGGCATAAACAACAAAAATACATCAATCAAATAAGAGGACATCAAGTGAAGGACAACCTGTGGCCCGGCGCTCGATTTTGATAGAAATAGAACGGAGCTAACTCGGCCATAAACATCGTCGTATCATGTATGCATATCTATATAATTTGCCCGACCATATGGGTACGGTGTGATCATCGTGCTTTGCGTCAGGGCCTTCCGCGTCGGGGTAACCATCTACGTCGCCTACTAGTGGTGTACGCCCATGCCATCTGAACATGGTGTATACGGCGCGCGCGCGGTACGCACGGCCGTATAGGCGCGGTGTAATATCATGCGTCGTGTTGTCCTTAATGCGTCGCCAGAAACTCAAGGACATAGTAATATACTTTATCGGTCGACATGGTGTGAACCCCAGGTGTTATGGAGAATTCATAAGCATTCTACCTCGCCTTGAAGAATTAGCACATAAGGTGAGTGTATACAATAAACAACATCAATGGATCATACTTAGAATCATTAGCTTTATATAAGCATCATATCATGAACTTTAGAATCTTTAGACTTAAGCTCATCATCGTCATTATCTTACTTCATCTCATATAAGATATTGCGGAACATAGACTCGTGATTTAAGATTTATATACATATATTTAGAGAAATCGTAGAAAGATAGGAAAGATTCATGCCATGGAGTCGTACTTAGGAGGAAAGGAATAGCCTTACATATCTTTTAGTTTAGCTATTCTATCGCTTGATCGTTCTCCTTCAATTCTCACATTTCTACCTTGAGAGAGTTCGTGTTAACATTAGCTAATCGATCATATGAACATTCTCAACTAAAGCTAGAGGAAATTTGGGCGGCATTTCCTTTGTTTATACAAATTTCCCCATATCATATATCAATTCCCAAACGTCTATAATACATTCACAATATTATAACCAACAATCTTCATTCATCTACATTATCCACATTTCCGAATTTCAACGATTAAATCATAATCATGGTCATATGTACACTAGTACGTTTTCTTACATATATAATGCTTATCCCGTGTTCTTAATGTCATTTATAACATAATTATAATCTGTATATCAATAATCATGACTCATTCAAACTACTACTCAAAATCTCATTATTCTCATATTTGTAACCAATTTCTATCTCGCTCATAATCTAAGTCTTTAAACCTCTCGATACCTTAAACAACATGGAATGATCATAAAACTTACCTTAAATAGTATGGGAGCAGGCTTTGGTGGAAATACTTCACTTGAGCAAAATCCTAGTCACTTCCAATGGGATTTCTTGACTTGGATGAACCCTGACAGAGTTTCTTACACTTGATTCTCTTGGTTTGATGAGTTGATCATGAATTTCCTATTGAGTTCTTGTGGAAGAAGTGTGGAGAGCTTTCTAGAGAGTTCTTGAAGTGTGGAGTGAGAAAATGATATGAATGGAATGAACTTGGTCCCCTTTTTAATAACTTAAAAATCTATGCCGCTCAGTTCTACGGACCAACGTCTGATCCGTATAATTTATATGGACCGTATGTCTGGCCATACATTTGGTCAGTGAGGGCTGCCATTAGCAGAATATACGGCCTAACATCGGCCATTATATTTTATACGGTCCGTATGTTGGACCATATAATGCCCGGCTTTCCTAAATTCGTTCTCGTCGACTCGTTTTGATCTCGATCCTTTATGGAACTTCTCAACACATTTTAACACCTCGTTAACAATCTAAGGGACATTATAAACACCTCATTAACAATCTAAGGGTCGTTATAAATATTCCTCAAAACATTATTAAGTCATCATTAACTTGTTACTCGTAAATATCTTCAGATACATAACGTATACATTGTCTTTCTTGGCAAACTTTCTTCTCTTACCTCGAATGTCTTTGAAATGTCAATTAGGGTCATCAAATGCTGTTTTTACTAATTGAAACATCATATACTTCGTGCCTTCGTTAATCTATTCACCGTGCATCAACGGAAAGATTTTCGAGTGTAACATTGCTTCCCCCCCTTAGTCCTTTTTTTCATAACTTTATTACATTTTGTGATTCACATTAGTTCATGGCTAACCTATAGCCTCTCGACCTCGTAGTCTCATTCTGTCGTTTGGTCTTTCACAATTCCTTCACTTATAGTACTCGTGTTCTCGACTATACATGTCATAACCTGTTACTACACTGTTATCTCGCTTTCTTCTTATTTCCTTCTTTCAATTAACTCCTTCTTTTCTTGTGCTCGCTATCATTTCCGTTATCACATAATCTTTATTCTGAACTTTCCCTACATAACTTTATAAGTCTTTCTTATTCGTTCTATAGCTCGCTTTTCCGTTTCACACTTGCCTTTATACTTCAGTCACACAGATCACGTCATATCTTTTAGTCACTTCCTCACTAGGCTTTACTCATTTTCATAACAATGCTCATTATATTCACATTATATCCGTTCGTAATCAATCCTATAGTTTAACTTCTCAACCTTACTCACGATTCTTACTATGGTTTAATTACACTCTGTGGAGTAGGCGTACTTAACCTTTTACCCTTTCTAGTCAATCTTATCCTTAATACCTCACAAGTTGTCTTATTAATACATCCATATTCGTCACAATTCTTCTTCCTCTGTACTCTTGTCTCAATCATACGATTACTTCTTTTAACTATAAACTCGCCGTAATTTATCCCTGCTTATCAATTGCTTGAAACCTCAATATAACACTCTATTAAGATTTGCCGACTTTTCTCGAATCATCTCTTAATATCACAAGCCCTTCCAACTTATCCTAGCATTTCTTTTTACCATATCCATATCGACCTCATAATTACTATTACCATCAATTCAATAGTTAACTTCTTTCTCGAAGTCAGCCTTACTCGCAACTTAGTCAAATCTTATCATTACTATTGACACGACCTCTCAAGACATGTTACTAACTTATATCTCATAATCTTTTTATTTCTAAGAAAATTTTGGCAGAGTTTCCTCTGTATTTCTTACTATCCCAAAACCAGTACGTAGGAAATACCAACAATGCCTCACGAGACAACATATATATATATCATATCATAGCAACACGGGCTCCCAATATCACAAGAAAGTATGAAAATGATGAACTTACCTCGTATGTCCAACTCAAGCCGCACTTTGTTATACTTCCTTTCAATCTTTAACTTTAGTTTCAATCATACTCCGCAACATTCATACCATATCTGGTATATATCTGTTTATCGTTACTTCTTATCTTTTTCCGATTCCTTCAGCTTCTTCTGTTCACACCTTATAATTGAACTTATCATAAATATATATACGTTCAATCCATTTTCTTTCTAGAGTTACAATAACTTACCTTGATGATGACCAGTTGGCCATTCTGTATATACAAATTCTGATAACGTAACCTCAATGAAATATCCTATCTCCGTAACTCCAAGTATCATTATTTACCTTCTCTTGTCGACACCGCTCTCACCGAAATCAAGGTTAGCATATAAGGGATATCATTTCCTATCTCTTGGCCTCCCATCGCACGATCCTAAGATAAGAAAAAAAAAGAGTAACCATCCTAAATGCCCTGTACCATTCTTTTTATAAATGTGGCGCACAACACACATAAATAAGACTCTACTAGACACGACTTTACAGACAACTCCTAGGACGAACTACTCTGATACCACTTTGTCACACCCCAATCCCAACAGGGCATGATGGGCACCCAACTCTTACTTAGAGCGAGCGAACCCTCGGCATTCACATAATGGCTGGACATATAAAAAAAATTGAAATATAATAAAGTACTTTACTCAAACCATAGAAATTTGCGAACGATACTCAATTAATCAAAAATCGAATAAGTCAAACTGACATATCGACATACATGGTCACTTTACTCAACACATGGCATCTCAACATACTAACCACAGGACACTGTCTACAAAGTCTCTAAGAGTAAACACCTGAATTATATGAGTCGGGACAGGGCCTCGACATTCCCATGGAGCACTATATGATAACCATATGACTCGGCGCTGCTCCGAAGGAAATGGAGTTTGCCCAATCCCCGGTCGATAACCAACCATCCTAGCCGAATACTTTTTCGCAAAATAATGCGGGACTATGTGGCATAAACACGGTCCCCAGAAATGAGACGTTAGTACGAACAATGTACCGGTATGTAAATTCGAACCGAAATGATATAACACGATATCGGCTTCGAGTGGATATTCACGGACCGGTACCGACACAATCCTGTACCTGAAGCTTGAAACTTATCATTAGATCACAACTTATAAGGATATATCGATAGAAGTTACTAACACCATAGTTAGTCTCGTGAACAGTGACAATGCATGCTTTCATTATAAATCAATCTCGATACGAGAGCTCTTTAAACCCATCCGTACACGAATACTCAAACTCTCGAGACAATGTATGCATATATGCATAGGCCCTCGCTGACCACAATGTATATGTATGCATGCATCATGCCGTACCCGGTCGCCCGAACTCGGTGTTTATATCATGCAAGTATATCGTATCTATAGTGCAGGCACATGCTTGAGGATTCGGTGTGTAAATAATGTACCGTACACGACCACGAAGGCTTGGTGTACATATATATATATATATATATATATATATATATATATATATATATATATATATATATATATATACACGTACCCGGCCCTTTAGTAAAGGACTCGGTGTGTGAAAACTTATCGGTAGTATGTAATTATATCCCGCCGACCTTTAGTAAGGGACTCGGTGTGAATGATGCATTATGAGTGCAATATAAATGTATGATGAAAGCAAGATAAATGTATACTGTAGAAATAAAATCGTAATCATCCGTTCGTAACAATAGCCCTGCAGGCATAATCTATCTCATATCATACTAGTCCGTCAGGTGACTTTACACTCGCACATCGTACCCGGCCTGTCATATAGCGGCTCGGTGTATATGATACCAAACAACACACCTGTAACCTTTAGCTATCTTATTTATACTCATAGGATTACCTTGAGACTCTTTGAATGCTAGGATCATAATGCGCACGAATGTCAACGAATGTTTGCCTTACGACATAAAGAGCTTAGAACAACCGTGACATAGACTATAGTATGATGGAGTAGTCTTATAGGGTCGAGAATATCAATCACACTTACACTTCTAGGGATAGAGATTCTTGTGAAGCTTATACGTTTGTAATTTATTCACCTGAGGTATTATTCATAAGAAAGATGTAGAAGATCGAGTATGGTAACTAATGAGAGTCGTAGTGAATCTATGTGAGCTGAGTCTATCCGTGTAGCGTAGCTATCTGTTTCCTTAGTCTTTGGTGTCAGTCTTAACTTGGTTCTATTATCTATGTTTTCTATCATCCAGTAATTCTGAGTAATCCAGTTCAAGGTACTAAAATCGTTTTATCATTCTACGGTGCTTTATTGACCAATTCTTCACTTAAGTCTAACTTGTTTCCTAAGGGTGAAACCATACAATCTAGGTGTAAACATGACTAATTAAGTTACATCACCAATCCGAAGATAGGGTGTTTCTCCTGACTTATATGACAAGTTATTCGGCTCACTCTAGTGACTCATAGTTCTTCTCGAAAGTTTAGAGTCATATGAAGGGAATGGAAATACAAATAGATAAGGTTGTCAAAGGGTCGCCTCTATTCGATTGGAAATACTTATCTCATTCTCACATCTCTATAATATTCCCCATCTCTTTAAATACTATAGCACAACCCATCTTATTCTTTTCTCACACCTTTCATTATTCTTTAGACGATGAGGAATTCATTGGTTGATTGCAAGAGTCTAGAAAATTGCGGAACTTATACACTTGTTTCTTGACTATAGGAGTTTCACAAACTTTTTACTTAAAGAGCTGCTATCATTAAATCAGGAATAGTTGACAAAAAAGGTACTCAGGCTTAACTTTACTTTAACTTGTATTCCTCTGGTGGTAAGATGATCGTAATAACAATAAGTATAGAAAGAATTCGTAGGATGTTTCGTAGAGTTCATTAGTAAAACATCGGCTCGTGCAGCTATTGAATGTCATTGGGACTTATCCTGACTACACAAGACCTTTTGGAAACATATGCACAATTAACAATTCATAAGATAGACTTTGAGGTAACTTAAGGGGTCCCAAGATGTTCAAGTGTAAGAATCATTTGAGGCTCATGAAACTTTATGACGTTATTATGAATTACGACATCGCTTAGAGAACTTCGGGAATCATGAATATGAGTCAAGTTACGGTAGAACTAGCCGTTAGGAATCAAGAATACTTATCATCATTAGAATACTAAGAATGGAAGTCATCTTTAGATTCTATACATTATTCGTCACTCTATCTTTACACAAGACAAGCCAAGGAAGGAAAAAGGATTAGCTTTAACATACCTCGCTGCTTTCAAACCAATCGTAACGTGAGCCTCGGGTTCTTCCAAATCTATAAACATTACCTAATATACCAATCATCAATCCAAAGTATACTTACAATCAATCCCTTTAACTTATTACTATTTTTAACAAAATTCCGACAATATTTCCTCTATAAACTAGACAACCCCAAAAATCCAGTTCAGCTAAACCATCAACAACAACATCAACAACAGTATCGACAATCATTTTATATTCAATATCCAACTAATTCTATCCATTTAATCATGACAAAACAGCCCCCAAGTTATTTGATATCCAAAAATGATAACCGAACTTTCAATGCCATTTTCTCTATTCTAACCCGTCAAATCTATCAATGACCATGGTAAGAACATCATTAACATCTTAAACCTACCTTATATGAGCATCCACCACGAAATCAACATCCCCCAAGTTCAACTTTTAGCCTAAAACGACGGCAACAACTTATACTACACTTTACTCTTCACGAGCCTTGAAATTCGGGACCTCGAACTTGATCAAAATTTGGTTTCTCTCTCTAAGGGCTCTCTTCCCTCTCTCTAAAATGTTCAGGTCTTTTTGGCGATAAATGTGAAGAAATTGCATGAATTTGTCCCTTATATAGGGGACTTGTGTCACACCCCTACTTGGTGGGGCATGATGGGCACCCGACCCTTACTTAGGGCCGAGCAAACCCGCCGATCCTCGTGATACTCATAATCTTACTGGACTCTTAAATCATGAAATGAATGCATAATGGAAGCTTTTCAAAGAACAATATGTTTTTCGTCTTTCTCAAATCAAGTAAAATCTGTAATCATAGGAAATCTGTAACATAATGCATAATGATACATCGGCTTACAGAGCCGCTTACGAGACTGACATGCTATATACGTGACTCTGTCTGCAAAGTCTCTAACATAAACCAAGATACCATAACATAGATACTCTGACTCGGCAGCACTCCGGAAGGAAATGGAGCTCGCCAATCCAGCTGGAACATCTTCTACTCATCTGTATACACCTGCGTGGCATGAAACGCAGCCCCCGAAGAAAGGAGGTCAGTACAGAATATGTACTGAGCATGTTAAGCATGAAGTATAGTAAACAGAAAACCACAAGGCTTGCCTTTGAAGCATAAATCATGCATGTCAATATCATAGCCAATTCATTATGGGACTTAGAAACATAAGTGAATAATCATCTTGTACATATGCATATATAGCGTGTCCCGCCCTCTTAGTGAGAGACTCGGTAAATAAGATCATCATATCGTCATGTCATCATATCATTATGTCATCATATATATATACCGTACCTGTCCCTCTAGTGAGGTACTCGGTGAATAGAATCATCATATCATCATGTCATCAAATCATCATATATATATATATATACCGGACCCGGCCCTCTAGTGAGGGACTCATGATATATACCGTGTCTCGGCCCACATGCGAGGGACTCGGTGGAGGAGATCTGTCTCCATCATGTGTACATCATACTCGGCCCATCCGGGCTGGCGCTATCATCACATCATCATATATATACCGTACCCGGCCCTCTAGTGAGGGACTCGGTGAACAATGCAGTGAAGTTGTGCAAGAATACATACCCGGCCCGGGACTCGGTGAAAGATATAATTACATCTAGCACGAGCAGAGTAGTGAGAAACCATATGCACATAAATCATCTTTTAGGACTCGATAGGTAAGTAGAAAAATCAACGCTCGAGTATCCGAATAATAGTCACACTCAGGACTCTTGAAATATCATTACGAAATATGTCGCATAACGTCTCGGGGATCATAAACATGTATCAAGCCAATCCGAGCCCGCCTATGAAAGTTACGGGCATTATTCATTATAGAATCTCTACGAACATATCATAGCAATCCGAGACCATATATGAAAGTTAGGGACATTATACGTTATAGAACACTTTAGGAATAAAACTTTTTATGCAACATTCATTATCCAGACATAGAAAAGACTCGAGGGCAATAGCTAGACTACATTAAGAGTGCGAATATCAAGAAGTGAATAAGAATCGTAGACATGCTCGAATCTTAAGAGTAGAGTTACCCCAAGGCTCGTATCGTATCATACTTAAATCTAGGACATGCCAAAAGAAAGAAATGTTAGGCTTTACATACCTGTTCCGCCTCTTATTAGCTACGCTTATTCATCCCAGCTCGTAAGCCTACACTTAAAAGTATTCACACTAAGGTTAGACTCTTTATGCACACTTGTTCCAAATTTCAAATCAAACTACTCTATATTTTGCCGAAAATCGGGCAAACATCTCCCTTTGTTTATATGCCTAGCCCAAAATTACGATTCAAGAACCAATCAACAACAACAATAATACTAACATCAACAACACTATTATTCATACCAACATATTCCATAAACATCCCACACGACGTTTTTTTCATCATACAACAACAATATGCACTTTCTTCCATCCCAATCAAGGAGTATAATCTCATCAATACGCCAACAATGTTAGATACCATTTTTATATGCATAAATCAGTCCATCCACACGGCCACAACACGTCCAAAACAGCCCATAAACACAACAACTACAATACAACACTCTATGACCTTTTCTCCATGACTAGTTTCATTTGTAAGGCTTGCTAGACCTTCAAATAAACTCAACATAAAAGATGGGATAAATAACATACCTTATGCTTGAAAAAAACTCAGCCACATCAACCTTTTCCAATACCAAGCTTAAGTAGAAGCAAGAACAATCGCCTTTCACGGACTAGTTTGGCGTAATCTTGTCAAATTCTTGATTTATCGGACTATAATATTTGGGAGATGTTTTGAGAGGCTTCTAGGACTCTTTGGAATGTTAATATGCTGAAAAAACGGGCTGATGGGGTATTTATAGCCCCCCTAGGTCGGTTCCACCGACTAATTCATGTGGGGCGCGGAACCATTTGGCGGCTTGGGGTCTTGCTCTTAAAATGGCCATAACTCTTGATTCTCCGACATCGTGTGAGGGGAAAAAACCTATGATTGGAAATATATTTCAATTATCTACAACTTTTATTCTTGGTGTTTTTCCAAATTCCAAACTTATAATGCCGTTTTTGCCCCTCCAAGTCAGATCACCCGAAAACATTTTCTTAAATCGTCCTTTTGGAGGGCTTATGTCCATATTTGGCTTATGGGTCCTTCTTAGGACTTGATAAACTTTCCATGTACTACTTGTATCACTTTTAATATATCCTTTACAAAATCGACATGTGGGCCCCACCTTAACTCATGGTTTTCGAGGGCATCATCGAGTGATCATGTTAACCGATTTACTCCATACACTCTCCAAATGTCATATATATGTTCTTATGCTCAGATAACATAATCTTCATCCATAATCCTTGTGTAACTCGCTCTCCCCCGAGCTCATACTAAGCGTCCACAAATTTGATAACGCGAAATTTTCCAAGGTGTAACATCCTTCCCCCCTTTAGAAACATTCGTCCTCGAATGTTAAGTTCTTAGGGATTTCTACGAAAATTCTACCGCAGTTTCCTCGTAATCGTACCACTATCATCCTATCACAACAACCCAAAACATATGATCGCCCCACCGGCTACAACATCAACATCCATATCTTGCCCACACAAGACCAAGAAGTCGTTTAGATAAAGCATTAGATACCGAGGGCTCGTTTGCATATCCTTTGGGGGCTGAAATAGATACGGGTACCTAGACTTCATTTCTTAACCCTTTTTTCCTTTTTTTTCCCCACTTCTTAGCCCTCACGTACACGGTTAGAAATTGGCTAGCACCTCGCTCTTGTTTTGTCTCAAGCAGTGTAGTCTTGACATGGTGTGCGTTGACTATTTATTATCCCGTAAGTATCTCTCTTTTCTCTTTCCTTGTTTGCTTGCTAGTGACCTACTACCTTTTCTCGTACACGGTGCCCTTTTCGCGTTTATCCTCTCGGTACCTTCTCGGCCTACTCTTTTAATGTCGGTCGGCCTTAGATATGCACCGCATCGACTTTATAGTTTATCGGGCGCATTCATCTCCGCACATCCTTGTCACTATCTCTCCTACCCCCTACACTTTGTAAGTGTTTATTCAACACGACTTTATCGATAGTAGGCATAATGGCCGTGTTCGCTAAGATATTCCTTCAGTTCCTTTCCAAGACCATTTCCTCGATCCAAAGTACGTATATACCTAATGATTCTTCACCCTTTTCTATCCTTCACAAGATAGTTACACTTATGGCAATTCATAATCCGAGTTCAATTGAATTTGTAACTTGCCACTTTTTGAGCTCTTGCCACAATCGTTTTTCTTTAACCTACATTTTGAATTCCTTTAAATCTCCCAATACAACTCAAAGCATAGGGCTACGACAATTCTTACTCCATTACGACTCCTTATCACTTATATGTATATCTAGCTCCATGTGATTATATATACCATTATACCGACAGCCGGTCACTTCATCTGTCGTTATTCTTTATCGTATTTTCGGGGTAGTCTTTTGCAATTCCAGTCGGGCGTAGCTTCATATTGATGGTTTATATACTCCATAGAACATGCTTTCATATTTAGTATAATTAGCGATCCATGAAATATGTTCTAATATCCGGTGAACTCTTTTATCTCCATTCATATGAGCAAAGATCTTTCAAAAATTTCTAACTACCAATCGCTGTTCCTTTTAAAACAATTGTTATCCTCTTTGGTGCAAAATTTCTCTTGTCATCACTGAAAAGTGTCCTTTAGGTTCGTCATCCTCTCTATCATCCTTTGTGAATTTGACTCAAGACCTTTCTTGCTCTTTTCATTGCCACTTAACACATGTTGTCGCATATTTAGGTACGGCGCGAATTTACCCAATATGAGAGATTCAAATCATGGTCTACAAATATAAGTTCCTCTTGACGTAAGGTGCTCTCTAAGTTTTCTTCCATACCCCCTCTCCGCATGTCTACCTCATGGTACCCGTATTGTCAATTCGTTTCTACTTCTTTCCATTACCTTCCCGATGCCAATACGCCTCGAAATTTATTCCGAGCTAGTAAATTTCTTCTTTTGGAGCTTGAGACTATCGTAAATCTTTGCAAGTCCAACTTTGTTCTTCCCCCCTTATTAAGGGGACCCTTATACGCCAATAGTTTCCAAACGTCCATTATCTCCGATAATTATGTGCCGCCCTTCATGACTTTCTTAAAACTGAAGTTCCTTCATCACATGGTCTGACGTATCTATCTTTGATTTATGTCTATACCGCCGTTCTTGTCAATATTCCTATGCCTTTCCATCCACTACCAATCCTTTCGCCCATTTAGCTCACTTACTCATAATCCTTCTTCTCGCGTGCATCCGAGTTTTCCGAGTGTCCTACTACTTCTTGCTGTTAGAGCGAACTTCTTACAATTTACACTCTCTCCATCCCCGTTCATCAACCCTTATTTGTCTTTTTCGGGGGCGGTCATCTTCTCTTCCATGCACGTTCCTTATATTTCATTCCATTTCACTATGACCCAATCTCCCGGATTCAAGATTCCTATTCTATGTCATCAATTTACCCAAATAGTCTCGTGCTTTGCCCGTCGTCTCTTTTGGAGGCTTTACTCACTCATATTTCTTACTCTTTACTTTTTC
Source organism: Lycium ferocissimum (assembly GCF_029784015.1). Taxonomy (NCBI): domain Eukaryota; kingdom Viridiplantae; phylum Streptophyta; class Magnoliopsida; order Solanales; family Solanaceae; genus Lycium; species Lycium ferocissimum. The sequence goes on from NW_026727375.1 coordinate 13,021, forward strand.
AACACTTTGATCTCTTGCCTTCCATCTACTCACTTTTCTTTTTTTTCAAATATCGTTGTATTAGGACTTCCCAATCTTAACCGGTAATTTAAACGCCATCTATGTACCATATCTTTTGTTTTGTTGAAGTGTCAATGTTCGATTAATGCCTTCCCTACACTATAACATTGGTTGCCGGATATATACATACCCACCGATATAGCCATGTATGGGATATCATGTGCATACCTATATACATACATAATTGCTACTATCCTGCTCACAAAATATTTCCAAACGCTATTCAACTTACCACTGCGTCGTAGCCGTGACGCACCTTCTTTCTTTTCACCGGTTCGATGCCCTCGTCTATGTGACCTCTTGAGGTTTCCGCCCACTCGTATACTCTAATTTCCTTAGGCCACTTAGCTTCCCCTGATTCTCCCGTGTCTAACTTTATAGGACTTTTAGTACACTTCCCAGGGGTCACCCATCCTAAAATTTCTCTCATTCCAAAGACGCTTAACCTTGGAACTCTGATGAAATACGATGCTTTAATACTAGTATGATAGCGTCCACCTCACCACATGACCTTCATCACATAACCTGGAGTAAGTTGAAGTCTTAACAGATTCCGAAGTGTTCCATAACACATCTCCTTCGAATTAGAAAGGTCTCTACTCTTAATCGACTCCACAATTACTATTTTAGCCCTTTTTCAATCCTCAATATTCACTTTTCACCTATGGATATGACTACTTTCCGTCCTAGACTTCCAGACTCCCAAAGGTGATGAATACACCTTGATCGCCGTTACTTATAAATCCTTGGTTATCGGCCTTTGTATTTTTGCTCTCATATTACCTCGTTCCTCATCCTTTCTATAACCGAGTCTTTATGTCCCATCACTTATATTACTCGTATCCTTGGCTACACGTGTCGTGATCTATCACTACCCTGTCATCTCGCTTTCTTCTTATTTCCTTCTTCCAATTACTTTCTTTTCTTACACTCGCTATCATTTCCGTTATTATATAACCCTTATTCCAACTTCCCTATAGAACTTGATAAGCCTTCCTTATTCGTTCTATAGCTCGCTTTTCCGTTTCACACTTGCCTTTATATCCTAGCTACATAGATCACACCATAGCTTTGGCCACCTTCTCACTAGGCTTTACTTATTTTCATAACAATCCTCATTATGTTCACATTATATCTTATTCGTAATCAATCCTATAATGTAACACTTAACCCTTTACCCTTTCGATCAACTTTATCCTTAATATTTCACAAGTCGTCTTATCAATACATTCGTATCCATCACAATTCTTTTCCTCCGTACTCTTGTCTTAATCATACTATTACTTCCGATTCCGCAATTAATTTTTTTCTCGAGGTCAGCCATGCTCGCAACTTAATCAAATCTTATCATCACTATTGGCACGACCTTTCAAGCCATATGACAAACCTATAGCTCATTCTCTCTTTATTTCTAGGAAAATTTTGGCGAGTTTCCTCGTAATTGTTACTATCTCAAACCTCGCACGCCAGAAATACCAACAATGCCTCACGGGGCCAACATATGTATATATGTATATATATCATATCACGGCCACACGGGGCTACCAATATCAATAAAGTATTTAAAATGATGAACATACCTCGTATGCCCAACTCAAATCGCACACCGTTACACTTTCTTGTTCACTTTCCCTTTTAATCTTCAACTTGTATTTCAATCGTACTTCAATATCTCACCCGACATATATCTTCCATACCTTTGCTTACCTGCGTGCTTTGTAACTTCCAATATCGCTAGTCACTTTCTTCTGTCGATGCCATTCTTCTGCTGAAATCAAGGTTAGTATAAGGAATCTCATTCCCTATGACTTGGCTCTATGGCACTATCTAAGATGTGAAAGAAGAGTAACCACCCTAGATGCTCCGTAGCCTCCTCGTTTATAAATGTGGCACGCTTCACACCATAAACGGGACTCTCTTGGACACGACTTTGCGTACAACCCCTAGGACGAACTGCTCGATACCAATTTGTCACACCCCTACTTGATGGGGCATGACGGGCACCCGACCCTTACTTTGGCCGAGCGAACCCGCCGATCCTCGTTATACTCATAATCTTACTAGACTCTTAAATCATGAAATGAATGCATAATGGAAGCTTTTCAAAGAACAACATGCTTTTCGTCTTTCTCAAATCAAGTAAAATCGTAATCATAGAAAATCGTAACATAATGCATAATGATACATCGGCTTACGAGCCGCTTACGAGACCGACATGCTATATACGTGACTGTCGCAAAGTCTCTAACATAAACCAAGATACCATAACATAGATACTCCGACTCAAAGCACTCCGGAAGGAAATGGAGCTCGCCAATCCAGCTGGAACATCTTCTACTCATCTGTATACACCTGCGTGGCATGAAACGCAGCCCCCGAAGAAAGGGGGTCAGTACGGAATATGTACTGAGCATGTAAAGCATGAAGTATAGTAAACAGAAAACCACAAGGCTTGCCTTTGAAACATAAATCATGCATGTCAATATCATATCCAATTCATTATGGGACTTAGAAACATAAGTGAATAATCATCTTGTACATATGCATATATAACGTGTCCCCCTCTAGTGAGGGACTCGGTAAATAAGATCATCATATCGTCATGTCATCATATCATCATGTCATCATATATATATACCGTACCCGGCCCTCTAGTGAGGGACTCGGTGAATAGAATCATCATATCATCATGTCATCATATCATCATATATATATATATACCGTACCTGGCCCTCTAGTGAGGGACTCGGTGAATAACGTGTCCCGACCCTCTAGCGAGGGACTCGGTGGAGGAGATCCTGTCTCCATCATGTGTACATCATACTCGGCCCATCCTGTGGGCTGGCGCTATCATCACATCATCATATATATACCGTACCCGGCCCTCTAGTGAGGGACTCGGTGAACAATGCAGTGAAGCTGTGCACGAATACATACCCGGCCCGGGACTCGGTGAAAGATATAATTACAGCTAGCACGAGCAGAGTAGTGAGAAACCATATGCACATAAATCATCTTTTAGGACTCGATAGGTAAGTAGACAAATCAACGCTCGAGTATCCGAATAATAGTCACACTCAGGACTCTTGAAATATCATTACGAAATATGTCACATAACGTCTCAGGGATCATAAACATGTATCAAGCCAATCCGAGCCCGCCTATGAAAGTTACGGGCATTATTCATTATAGAATCCTCTACGAACATATCATAGCAATCCGAGACCATATATGAAAGTTAGGGACATTATACGTTATAAAACACTTTAGGAATAAAACTCTTTATGCAACATTCATTATCCAGACATAAAAAAGACTCGAGAGTAATAGCTCGACTACATTAAGAGTGCGAATATCAAGAAGTGAATAAGAATCGTAGACATGCTCGAATCTTAAGAGTAGAGTTACCCCAAGGCTCGTATCGTATCATACTTACATCTAGGACATGCCAAAAGAAAGAAAGGTTAGGCTTTACATACCTGTTCGGCCTCTTATTAGCTACGCTTATTCGTCCCAGCTCGTAAGCCTACACTTAAAAATATTCACACTAACGTTAGACTCTTTATTGCACACTTGTTCCAAATTTCAAATCAAACTGCTCTATATTTTGCCGAAAATCAGGCAGCATCTCCCCTGTTTATATGCATAGCCCAAAATTACGATTCAGCAACCAATCAACAACAACAATAATACCAACATCAACAACACTATTATTCATACCAACATATTCCATAAACATCCCACACCACGTTTTTTTCATCATACAACAACAATACGTACTTTCTTCCATCCCAATCAAGGAGTATAATCTCATCAACACGCCAACAATGTTAGATACCATTTTTGTATGCATAAATCAGTCCATCCACACGGCCACAACACGTCCAAAATAGCCCATAAACACAACAACTACAATACAACACTCTATGACCTTTTCTCCATGACTAGTTTCATTTCTAAGGCTTGCTAGACCTTCAAATAATCTCAACATTAAAGATGGGATAAATAACATACCTTATGCTTGAAAAAAACTCAGCCACATCAACCTTTTCTAATACCAAGCTTAAGTAGAAGCAAGAACAATCGCCTTTCACGGACTAGTTTGGCGTAATCTTGTCAAATTCTTGATTTATCGGACTATAATATTTGGGAGATGTTTTGAGAGGCTTCTAGGACTCTTTGGAATGTTAATATGCTGAAAACAATGGGCTGATGGGGTATTTATAGCCCCCCTAGGTCGGTTCCACCGACTTATTCATGTGGGGCCCGCGGAACCATTTGGCAGCTTGGGGTCTTGCTCTTAAAATGACCATAACTCTTGATTATGACATCGAGTGAGGGCCACGACCTATGGTTGGAAAGATATTTCAATTATCTACAACTTTTATTCTTGGTGTTTTTCCAAATTCCAAACTTATAATGCCGTTTTTGCCCCTCCAAGTCAGATCACCCGAAAATATTTTCTTAAATCGTCCTTTTGGAGGGCTTATGTCCATATTTGGCTTATGGGTCCTTCTTAAGACTTACTCAACTTTCCAGGTACTACTTGTATCACTTTTAATATATCCTTTACAAAAACCCGACATATGGGCCCCACCTTAACTCATGGTTTCGAGGGCTATCATCGAATGATCGTATTAACCGATTTACTCCATACACTCTCCAAATGTCATATATATGTTCTTATGCTCAGATAACATAATCTTCATCCATAATCCTTGTGTACCGTCCACAGTCTTGATAACGCGAAATTTTCCAAGGTGTAACATCTTGGGTCGACTCCCACCGACTTTGAGTCTTCCAATGGGCTGAGCCTAATTTCACCCCTTGACAGTCTATCTTGGAACTCTCATAACTATTGTCTCGGATATCGTATGAAGGCTCACAACCTATGTTTGGAAAGGTATTTCAATTATCTACAACTTTAATTTTTTGTGTTTTCCCAAATTCTAAAGTTATAATGGCGTGTTGGCCTCGTAAAGCTAGATCACCCGAAAACGCATCCTTAAATCATCCTTTTGGAGCGCTTATGCTCAAATTTGGCTTAGGTGTCCTTATTAAGACTTGCTCAACTTCCCATGTACTATTCATATAAATTGTCATATGCCCTTTATCAAATCCCATACGTGGGCCCTACCTTAACTTACTGTTACGAGGGCTATTTATCGCGTAACATATTAACCCACTTACACCATATAGCCTCCAACGTCATCTATATGTTATTCTTATGCATATATAACAGAATCTTCATCCCTAATCGTTGTATATCTTTACTCTCCCCTGAGCCCATAATAAGACATCTGCAATCTTGGTAACGCGAAATTTTTCGGGGTGTAACATCCGTCACCCCTTAGGAACATTCGTCCTCGAATGTTAAGTAAAGGTTAATACTTGCATTCAAGCCCAATACTTTAACTTTCTCTTCTGCTATAATCAATGCCTATTTTCCTTCTGTAGTTTTACTTCATTAACTTTATCTAATCATTTATCTATCTATATGAGGGACACATTACTCCCTTCCTAAAACACACATAACTACATCTCCTTTCTCTTTCTCGCTCATGCTTCTTCTCAATCATAACATTACTACCATGTTGCTTCCCCCGTTCGTCATTTTTTTCATAACTTTATTACATTATGCGATCACATTAGTTCATTGCTAACCTGCAGCCTCACGACCTCGTAGTCTCATTCTGTTATTTGGTCTTTCACAATTCCTTCACTTATATTACTCGTGTTCTCGGCTATATATGTCATAACCTGTTACTACACCGTTATCTCGCTTTCTTCTTATTTCCTTCTTTTTTAATTAACTCCTTCTTTCTTGTGCTCGCTATCATTTCCGTTATCACATAATCTTTATTCTGAACTTTCCCTACATAACTTTATAAGTCTTTCTTATTCGTTCTATAGCTCGCTTTTCCGTTTCACACTTGCCTTTATACTTCAGTCAGACAGATCACGTCATATCTTTTAGTCACTTCCTCACTAGGCTTTACTCATTTTCATAAAAATCCTCATTATATTCACATTATATCCTGTTCATAATCAATCCTATAGTTTAACTTCTTAACCTTATTCACGATTCTTACTATGGTTTAATTACACTCTGTGGAGTAGGCGTACTTAACCTTTTACCCTTTCTGGTCAATCTTATCCTTAATACCTCACAAGTTGTCTTATTAATACATTCATATTCGTCACAATTCTTCTTTCTCTGTACTCTTGTCTCAATCATACGATTACTTCTTTTAACTATAAACTCGCCGTAATTTATCCCAGCTTATCAATTCAGTCGATACCTCACTATAACACTCTATTAAGATTTGCCAGCCTTTTCTAAGTCATCTCTCAGTATCACAAGACCTTCCAACTTATCCTAGCATTTCTTTTTACCATATCAATATCGACCTCATAATAACTATTACCATCAATTCAATAGTTAACTTATTTCTCGAAGTCAGCCTGTTATATCTCGCATTTTTGTACATTGGGATATTTCGAGCTAATGGCGGGAAATTAAGGACGAGGTTATATTTTCCGGTTTTGTTTGAATGCGCAAGTCGCTTATAATACTAGTGGCATGGAATATTAAGGGCAAATTTGGAATTTGGAAATTTCTATTAATTCATGACTTGTTGGAGAAGTCATTGTGGTCGTGGGTCCCACTTATGCATTGGCCACTTGTTGCAAGCCATGCAATAAAATATGTGTTCATCTTATGCTTTGGTGGCCAAAAACATATTGTGGACAAAGATGACAAGGCTAGAATTCATCTTTTGTCATTTGGAAAATTCTAGAAATTTGAAGAAAAATTGGAGGGAAAAGAAAGAAAGAAAACAAAAAAAAAAAAAAAGAAGAGCACATGGCCGGCCATGTGCTTGGTCATGTGCATGGCCATGTGCCTCCACTTATATATATATATATGTGTGTGTGAAAATTAGAAGGCAAGCATTCATTTCCACCTCCTAGAAATTTCAAGAAAACATGAGAAAAAGAAAAAGAAGAAGGAGAAATCAGCCAAGAGGGACTGGCCGAACCAGCCCCATGGGGATTGTTCAAGAAAATTTTGTTTCTTCAAGCTTTCCTACTAATTAAAAGGTCCTCTACACCATGGAGTAATTGTTCGGACATGTAAAACACTCTTTCTTGCAAACCATGAGCTAGCCGAGAGGTGAAGTGGGTGGAAAGAGGTGAGGTTTAATCTTCTATATATATATTTTATAGGTGGTTGTGCATGTTGTGATATGTAGAAACAAATGAAGCTCATGGAAATATGGTATGTTGTGTGAGGCCGTGTGTAGATAATGTTATATAGGAGCAAAGAACTAATTTGTGGAGCATGTTTGGATTGTTGTATTGTGGACGTTAGAGCATATTGTAATGTGTTGAAATAGATGAAATTCATGAAGTTGTGTGCATAATCGACGTAGTGGCCGAATGGTGGCTGTTTTGTGTGGAAGAGATGAACAAATTTTATTTAGTATTTTGCTCGTCGTGGTTGTGAATTTCATGATGTAGAATGAATATTTAATGACTCATGTTAGAGTTGTAGTGTTGCGGGCTGCCTTGGAAGGTTAATACGATTTTAATATAGCTTCTTGCGTTGATGGAAATAATGTTGTTAACTTATGGAATTGTTGATATAGTTTATGAGTTTGAAGGAAATAAATGTATTGTTGGTGTTCTTATGGCATTTGGAAGATTTGGGTTGGAATGTCTTGAACATGTTGTGAATTGATTATTGATATTGTTATTATGATTGTTGGTTTGGTTGTTGCTGGTTTGGCCGGGTTGAATTCCCGGATTATTGTTGATTAAAATTTGCCGAGTTATATTCTCGGGGATGGCGCATTTACAGGGGAAATGCTGCCGAAATTTCTATAGACAAATGTGAAGTTAAGATTCAACTTCTAAACGCCCTAATTAATGATTGGTAAATGTGACCAAATGTAGATTTTGGAGAAGTTGGAACTTGAATTTGGAGGAGCGTAAGAAGCTTAAAAAAGGTATGTAAGGTCTTACTCTTTCTTCCTTGGCATGTCTTAGGCATACTAGGTTGGATACGAGCCTCGGGGACTACTCTATCCTCCGGAATCCACAACTAAAGTTACCCCCTTTTCATTCAGTAGAATTGAATTAGATATTCATGAATAGTTGGAAGAATTGCCTAGATATCTAGAACTTGCACAAATGAGACCCGTTCACCTTATAACCCTCACAAGTAATGTTATGAAATGTATTATACGTAAATTGTGTACGCCGCCTCATTTGACCGAGGTGGGCCCACTATTCCCGAATTCCCTCTTATTGTCCCATTAGGCTTATTTCCGTACTATAGTTAATGGGAGTTTTTGTTTATCATTCCGACTACCAAACAATAGCTCGTTCTAACTAAACCATCGACCCCAAGGCATGATTTTCCTTCCTAAAAGTTTACAAATGTTTTCCAAAAAATATTCATTTTTCTCCAAAAACCAAGTTTTTCAATATTGAAAGTCTTAATGACTAAAACGACGACTATGGTTCTATGATGATAATGATGATGCCGCATATGAGAAAAAGTATATGACGAATATGTCAAGGATATGTTCTTACTACTTAATATGACGATATGAAATGTTAAGCTATTTTTGGATAATGACTATTTTCAAAGGTTTTAAAGTAAACGAAATGATGCCTTATGATTTCGTTATATGTTTTTTTCCATGAAGTTATTCTCCATTTGGATAGTCTCGCCTTATATAAATTTTTCCTTGAGGTGAGACAAAGCGCCCATGGTTATTCCATATTGCGATCGGAGGTTATCAACCTTACGTCACTCCGATAGAGTCATAGCTTTTCTTTGGGCTCCCCTGCATGCTATGCTATGATATATGTATATATATATGTATATGGGGAAGATGGGGAAAAGCGCAGCGCCAGACGCCGGGATGTACACACGGTCCATGTATCCGCATTTGACTTGATATCATCCCGGACGCGGGACGCCGGACGCGGATATATATATATATATATTTATGGTTAAATGGATCGGCTGCCGACGCCTCGGCAATATGATATATTCTATTTTCTATATATATGAAAAGAAATGTTTTTCAAGGAAAAGATAAGCATGCATGGTATCCGCCTCCAGAGGCATTCACACGTACAGGTTACCTCTTGATCTTATAATATGCTCTATATTTCCATACGGCTGATATTCATATGTTCATTTCTTACTATGTTACTATTCACGCCTTACATACTCAGACATTGCTCGTACCGACCCTCTTCTTCGGGGGTCGCGTTTCATGCCGCGGGTACACCTGGACGAGCGAGAAGAGGTTCTAGCGAAGTTGGTAGACCCACTTGTTCCGGGAGGCTTTGCCGAGTCGCAGCTTGTGCACTAGAATTTCCGAGTCGATGTTAGAGACTTTGCGGACAGTCGTGGGTATAGAGAGTCGCTTTGTAGACGGCTTCGCCGATCAATATGTTATTATGTTTTATGTCACGGGCCCCATATGATGATAGTCTTTACTTATGAAAAAAAAAAAATGGAAGTATACCATATCTTATTCTTAATTGATTCACGAGTTAACATATGTAATAAGAGTCGGGTTCGCTCGGCTCCGAACATGGGGTCGGGTGCCCATCACACCCTAGTAAAGTCGGGGTGTGACAAAGTGGTATCGGAGTGTGCCTGCCTAAGGGTTGTCCGCAAAGTCGTGTCCAGGTAGAGTCCTCGTTTATGAGCGCGAAGCCGGCCACATTTATAAATGGTGGAGGTCGCGGGGCATCTAGGAATTGTCGACCTTCCTTCGTCTCTAAGATCGTGCGATAGAGCCAAGTCATAAGAAAATCAAGTTCCTTACATAAGCGTACGTACGACGAAGAAGGCAAACGATGCCGGTGGGGCCATGAGGTAAGTCCTAACGTAATTATTCTCGCTTCCGAAATCGGAAGCACCGGATCACCGGAATGTGTCCTAAGGCTGTATGTTCTACGAGGGTTATCGATGTTTGCGACGTACGTATTTGGGATAGTAGGGCATCAGTAAAAGGAGATCCCGCGAATGGGATTTGTCAAACGAGAAGGGCGTGGAAAAGGAAATACGGTGACGTAGGCAATAAGCGAGATGCGTCGTTTCAAGAAAGGTTATGGATTTGGCATGACGATGAAGGCGCGATCATTACCCTCGGGAATCCGGAGGCCCCGGGACAAGAAGTCATCATACACACGGTGGAAGGTGAATACTGAATCGAAAAGGGCAAAATAGTAATTACAAAAGAAAGGACGTGTTACGAAAATGTTTCATAATGGAAGGCTTTAATTTGCTCCGCATCGTAATAAAGGTCATACGAGGAAGTGGACGCGATTATATCGGCATTAAGGCACCGGATTCCACCAAAGTTTCGAGGTTGCCGTGCTCGAGTGAGAGTAATTCTATGATGGGTAACCCCCAGGAAAGTATGCGAGAATTCGATATATTCGGACTTACAGAGACAAATGAGAAGTTAGGTAGCCTAAGGGAAACTAGAGCATATGGAATGGTTGGAGACCATAAGAGGACGCGCAGACGATGCGTACTTGCGGTGAAGAGACGAAGGCATCACGCGCCCTAGAAATAGGATAGGCTTGAATAAAGGTTTTGGAAGTATTTTCAGGGGTTAGTTGATAGTAATTATGTATATATATATATATGAAGGTGTAGGTATCCCATATATGATTGTATCGGTGGACACGTGAGTCCCAAAGAATCGGTTACGGTATAAAAGGCATCAATCGAGTAAGGGCACCGAAGTTCGCAGTGACAAAGAAGAGTAAATGGTACAAGTATTGCAAAATAAGCATGTAAAAAGGGGATAGAGTGTGGTAAGAGAAGACAGGAGAAAAATATATGGAATTCGAGAACTAATTGCGACAAGTGAGGATAAAGGAATAGTAACCGCGACAAGGAAATGTGAAGTAAGAGAAGGAGTAACTAAGTTTAGTGACGATGTTATAAGACTTCGGTATGGAAAGGTATATATAAAGGTAAGGGGTCGACATTGCCGAGTGGTAGTTGAAGGTGTGGAATAAGAATTCATGGAGGTCCGAGGGATTTGATCTAGCGAAATAAAATAAAAATGGAGGAGCGTGCATAAGAGACCGCTCGGTTACGCATCACAAATATAGTTAAAGATCCGATGCATAAGGATGAGAGAGAGAGCGAAAATTGTAAGGATTCCGTGCTAAGAACAAAAGTAGCGGAACACTGCGTAAATGTGGACGTACGGTACCGGACGTACGCGCGCTTAAAGAGGAATCATGAGCAGGTGATTTATGCGGCGAGAGGGACGAATAGTGAACGAAAGGGTATGGAAATGGGGACAAAAAGAAAGCGGGACACCCGTGTAGTAATAGGTTATGACGGGTGACAAAGGACACGAGTGCCATAAATTATGGAGGATGGCAGTAACTACGAAAAGGGAGCTCCCCCGAGGTGCTTATGACACTCCGTCATGACTAATTGAACATTCGAGGACGAATGTTCTAAAGGGGGAAGGATGTTATATCCCGCATTTTTGTACATTGGGATATTTCGAGCTAATGGCGGGAAATTAAGGACGAGGTTATATTTTCCGGTTTTGCTTGAATGCGCAAGTCGCTTATAATATTAGTGGCATGGAATATTAAGGGCAAATTTGAAATTTGGAAATTTCTATTAATTCATGACTTGTTGGAGGAGTCATTGTGGTCGTGGGTCCCACTTATGCATTGGCCACTTGTTGCAAGCCATGCAATAAAATATGTGTTCATCTTATGCTTTGGTGGCCAAAAACATATTGTGGACAAAGATGACAAGGCTAGAATTCATCTTTTGTCATTTGGGAAAATTCTAGAAATTTGAAGAAATATTGGAGGGAAAAGAAAGAAAGAAAACAAAAAAAAAAAAAAAAAAAGGGCACATGGCCGGCCATGTGCTTGGTCATGTGCATGGCCATGTGCCTCCACTTATATATATATATATATGTGTGTGTGTGAAAATTAGAAGGCAAGCATTCATTTCCACCTCCTAGAAATTTCAAGAAAACATGAGAAAAAGAAAAAGAAGAAGGATAAATCGACCATGGGGGCTGGCGAACCAGGCCCCATGGGGATTGTTCAAGAAAATTTTGTTTCTTCAAGCTTTCCTACTAATTAAAAGGTCCTTTACACCATGGAGTAATTGTTCGGACATGTAAAACACTCTTTCTTGCAAACCATGAGCTAGCCGAGAGGTGAAGTGGGTGGAAAGAGGTGAGGTTTAATCTTCTATATATATATTTTATAGGTGGTTGTGCATGTTGTGATATGTAGAAACAAATGAAGCTCATGGAAATATGGTATGTTGTGTGAGGCCGTGTGTAGATAATGTTATATAGGAGCAAAGAACTAATTTGTGGAGCATGTTGGGATTGTTGTATTGTGGACGTTAGAGCATATTGTAATGTGTTGAAATAGATGAAATTCATGAAGTTGTGCATAATTGATGTAGTGGCCGAATGGTGGCTGTTTTGTGTGGAAGAGATGAACAAATTTTATTTAGTATTTTGCTTGTCGTGGTTGTGAATTTCATGATGTAGAATGAATATTTAATGACTCATGTTAGAGTTGTAGTGTTGCGGGCTGCCTTGGAAGGTTAATACGATTTTAATATAGCTTCTTGCGTTGATGGAAATAATGTTGTTAACTTATGGAATTGTTGATATAGTTTATGAGTTTGAAGGAAATAAATGTATTGTTGGTGTTCTTATGGAATTTGGAAGATTTGGGTTGGAATGTCTTGAACATGTTGTGAATTGATTATTGATATTGTTATTATGATTGTTGGTTTGGTTGTTTTGCCGGTTTACGGGTTGAATTCCCGGATTATTATTGATTAAAATTTGCCGAGTTATATTCTCGGGGATGGCGCATTTACAGGGGAAATGCTGCCGAAATTTCTGTAGACAAATGTGAAGTTAAGATTCAACTTCTAAACGCCCTAATTAATGATTGGTAAATGTGACCAAATGTAGATTTTGGAGAAGTTGGAACTTGAATTTGGAGGGTAAGAAGCGGAAAAAGGTATGTAAGGTCTTACTCTTTCTTCCTTGGCATGTCTTAGGCATACTAGGTTGGATACGAGCCTCGGGACTACTACTATCCTCCGGAATCCGCACCAAAAGTTACCCCCCTTTTCATTCGGTAGAGGAATTGAATTAGATATTCATGAATAGTTGGAAGAATTTCTAGATATCTAGAACTTGCACAAATGAGACCCGTTCACCTTATAACCCTCACAAGTAATGTCATGAAATGTATTATACGTAAATTGTGTACGCCGCTTCATTTGACCGAGATGGGCCCAATTATTCTAATTCCCTCCTATTGTCCAATTAGGGCTTATTTCCGTACTATAGTTAATGGGAGTTTTTGGTTATCATTCCGACTACCAAACAATAGTCGTTCTAACTAAACCATTGACCCCAAGGCATGATTTTCCTTCTAAAAGTTTACAAATGTTTTCCAAAATATTCATTTTTCTCCAAAAACCAAGTTTTTCAATATTGAAAGTCTTAATGACTAAAACGACGACTATGGTTCTATGATGATAATGATGATGCCAGATATGAGAAAAAGTATATGACGAATATGTCAAGGATATGTTCTTACTACGAATATGACGATATGAAATGTTAAGCTATTTTTGGATAATGACTATTTTCAAAGGTTTTAAAGTAAACGAAATGATGCCTTATGATTCTCGTTATATGTTTTTTTCCATGAAGTTATTCTCCATTGATAGTCTCGCCTTATATAAATTGTTCCTTGGTGAGACAAAGCGCCCATGGTTATTCCACATTGCGATCGGAGGTTATCGACCTTACGTCACTCCGATAGAGTCCAGCCTTTTCTTTGGGCCCCCGCGCTACGCTATGATATATGTATATATATGTATATGGGGAAGATGGGGAAAAGGGGGCGGAGCGCATAGACGCCGGGATGTACACACGGTACATGTATCCGTACTTGACTTGATATCATCCCGGACGCGGGATGGGACGCGGGGATATATATATATATTTATGGTTAAATGGATCGGCTGCCGACGCCTCGGCAATATGATATATTCTATTTTCTATATATATGAAAAGAAATGTTTTTCAAGGAAAAGATAAGCATGCATGGTATACGCCTCCAGAGGCATTCACATGTACAGGTTACCTCTTGATCTTATAATATGCTCTATATTTCCATACAGCTTTGATATTCATATGTTCATTTCTTTTATGTTACTATTCACGCCTTACATGCTCGCACATTGCTCGTACCGACCCCCTCTTCTTCGGGGGCCGCGTTTCATGCGCGGGGCGGTACACCCGGGAGCGTTAATCTAGTGTGAGAAGAGGTTCTAGCGGTTGGTAGACCCCACTTGTTCCCGGGGAGGTCGAGTCGAGCTTGTGCCTAGAATTTTCGAGTCGATGTTAGAGACTTTGTGTAGGAGACAGTCGTGGGTATAGAGTGTCGACTTTGTAGACGGCTTCGCCAGTCAATATGTTATTATGTTTTATGTCACGGGCCCCATATGATGATAGTCTTTACTTATGAAAAAAAATGGAGAGTATACCATGTATCTTATTCTTAATTGATTCACGAGTTTACATATGTAATAAGAAGTTTCGCCGGGTTCGCTCGGCTCCGAACACGGGTCGGGTGCCCATCACACCCTAGTAAAGTCGGGGTGTTACACTCGTACTCGCAACTTAGTCAAATCTTATCATTACTATTGACACGACCTTTCAAGATATATTACGAACTTATATCTCATTCTCTTTTTTTCTAGGAAAATTTTGGTAGAGTTTCCTTCCGTATTTCTTACCATCCCAAAACCGAGCGTAGAAATACCAGCAATGACTCACAAAAAATAACATATATATATATATATATATATATATATATATATATATATATATATATATATATATATATATATATCATATCACAAAGAACACGTGTGGCTCCTAATATCAACAACGGTATGAAAATGATGAACTTACCTCATATGTCCAACTCAAACCGTACCGTTATACTTTCCGTTCAATCTTTATCGTAGGTTTCAATCATACCCGCAACATTCATACCATATCTCGACATACCCCCGCTTTTTACCGTTACTTGTCTTTTTACTAATTCCTTCAGCTTGTTCTGTTCACACCTTATAACTGAACTTATCATCAATATATATACATTCAATCCATTTTCTTACTAGACTTACAGTAACTTACCTTGATGATGACCAGTTCGCCATCCGTATATACAAATTCGATAACATAACCTCAATGAAATATCCTACCTCCGTAACTCCCAGTATCATTATTTACCTTCTCTTATCGATACTGCTCTCCTGTTGAAATCAAAAGTTAGTATAAAAGGGATATCATTTCCTATCTCTTGGCTCTATTGCATGATCCTAAGATATGAAAAAAAAAGTAACCATCCTAAATGCCCTGTAGCCTCCTTTTTATAAATGTGGCGCGCAACAGACCATAAATAAGACTCTACTAGACACGACTTTACAGACAACTCCTAGGACAAACTGCTCTGATACCGCTTTGTCACACCCCAATCTCAATAGGGCATGATGGGCACCTAACTCTTACTTAGAGCTGAGCGAACCCTCTGGCATTCACATAATGAAACTGGTCGTATAAATTTTTTTTGGAAATATAATAAAGTACTTTCAGTCAAACCATAGAAATTTGGGAACGATGCTCAATTAATCAAAAATCGAATAAGTCAAACTGACATATCGGCATACATGGTCGCTTTATTCAACACATGGCATCTCAACATACTAACCACAGAGTTCGTCTCGCAAAGTCTCTAAGAGTAAACACCGAATCATATGAGTCGGACAAGGCCCCGACATACCCATACACACATATATAACCATAATGACTGACTTCTCCTTTGTCCAGAAGAAAATGGAGTTTGCCAATCCAAACCTGATAGCCAACCATCCTAGCCGAATACTTTTACCTACAAAACAATCTGGGACTGTGTGGCATGAACACAATGCCCCCAGGAAAAGGGACGTCAGTATGAACCATGTACCGGTATGTAAGGCAGAATTGAAATGATATAACATAGGCATCAACTCAAAGGATATTCAAGGACAGCTGACACAATTCAGTACCTGAAGCTTGAAACTTATCATTAGATCACAACTTATAAGTATATATCGACAGAAGTTACTAACACCATAGTTAGTCTCGTGAGCAGTGACAATGCATGCTTTCATATAAATCAATCTCAAAGCATCAGCTCTTTAAATCAACCTATGCACGAATACTCAAACTTTCAGAGACTAATGTATGCATATATGCATAGGCCCTCATGGACCACAATGTATATGTATGTATGTAGGTATGCATGCATCATGCCGCACCCGGTCTGGCCCAGAACTCGTTGTTTAAATCATGCAAGTATAATCTGTATACTATACCCGGCCTATAACAGGACTCGGTGTGTAAATGATGTACCGTACCCGTCCTAGGAAGGCTCGGTGTGTCATATATATATATATATATATATATATATATATACCGTACCCGGTCCTTTAGTAAGGGACTCGGTGTGTGAAGCCAGCTGATCAGTAATTATGTAATTATGTACCGTACCCGGCCCTTTGCTAAGGACTCGGTGTGAATGATGCATTATGAGTGCAATATAAATGTATGATGAATGCAAGATGAATGTATACTGTAGAAATAAACTCGTAATCATCCTTTCATAACAATAGCCCTGCAGGCATAATCTATCTCATATCATACTAGTCCATCAGGTGACTTTGCACTCGCATATCATACCCGGCCTGTCATATGGCGGCTCGGTGTATATGATACCAAACAACACACCTGTAACCTTTAGCTATCTTATTTATACTCATAGGATTACCTTGAGACTCTTTGAATGCTAGGGTATCATACTGCGCACGAATGTCAACAGGTGTTGCACTACGACATAAGAGCTTAGAACCATGACATAGACTATAGTAGGATGGAGTAGTCTTATAAGGTTGAGAATATAAATCACACTTGCACTTCTAAGGATAGAGATTCTTGTGAAGCTTATACGTTTGTAATTTATTCACCTGAGGTCTTATTCATAAGAAAGACGTAGAAGACGGAGTATAGTAACTGAAGAGAGTCGTAGTGAATCTATGTGAGCTGAGTCTATCCGTGTAGCATAGGTATCTATTTTCTTAGTCTTTGGTGTCAGTCATAACTTGGTTCTATTATCTATGTTTTCTATCATCCAGTAATTCTGAGTAATCCAGTTCAAGGCACTAAAATCGTTTTATCATTCTACGGCGCTTTATTGACCAATTCCTTACTTAAGTATAACTTGTTTCCTAAGGGTGAAACCATACAATCTGGGTGTAAACATGACTAAGTAGGTTACGTCACCAATCAAGATGGTGTTTCTCCCGACTTATATGACAAGTTATTCGGCCACTCTAGTGACTCATAGTTCTTCTCGAAAGTTTAGAGTCTTATGAAGGGAATGGAAAAACAAGTAGATAAGGTTGGCAAAGGGTCGCCTCTATTCGATTGGAAATACTTATCTCATTCTCACATCTCTATAATATTCCCCATCTCTTTAAATACTATAGCACAACCCATCTTATTCTTTTCTCACGCCTTTCATTATTCTTTAGACGATAACGAATTCATTGGTTGATTACAAGAGTCTAGAAAATTGTGGAACTTATACACTTGTTTCTTGACTATAGGAGTTTCACGAACTTTTTACTTAAAGAGCTACTATCATTAAATCAGGAATAGATTGACAAAAAAGGTACTCAGGCTTAAATTTACTTTGACTTGTATTCCTCTGGTGGTAAGATGATCGTAATAACAATGAGTATAGAAAGAATTCGTAGGATGTTTCGTAGAGGTCATTAGTAAAACATCGGCTCGTACAAATATTGAATGTCTTTGGGACTTATCCTGACTACACAAGACCTTTTGGAAACATACGCAGAATTAACAATTCATAATATAGACTTTGAGGTAACTTAAGGGGTCCCAAAATGTTCAAGTGTAAGAATCATTTGAGGCTCATGAAACTTTATGACGTTATTATGAATTACGGCATCACTTAGAGAACTTCGGGAATCATGAATATGAGTCAAGTTACAGAGAACTAGCCGTTAGGAATCAAGAATACTTATCATCATAAGAATACTAAGAATGGAAGTCATCTTTAGATTCTATACATTATTCATCACTCTATCTTTACACAAGACATGCCAAGGAAGGAAAAAGGATTAGCGTTAACATACCTCGCTGCTTTCCAACCAATTGCAACGTGAGCCTCTGTTCTTCCAAATCAATAGACATTACCAAATATACCAATCATCAATCCAAAGTATACTTACAATCAATCGCTTTAACTTATTATTATTTTTAACGAAATTCCGACAATATTTCCTCTATAAACTGGACAACTCCGAAAATCCAATTCAAATAAACCATCAACAACAACATCAACAACAATATCAACAATCATTTTGTTTCAATATCCAACTAATCCTATCCATTTAATCATGCCAAAACAGCCCCCAAGTTATTTGATATCCAAAAATGATAACTGAACTTTCAACGCCATTTTCTCTATTCTAACCCGGCAAATCTATCAATGATCATGGCAAGAACATCATTAACATCTTAAACATACCTTATGTGAGCAGACACCATGAAATAAGCATCCCTAAGTTCAACTTTTAGCTTAAAACGACGGCAACAACTTATACAACACTTTACTCTTCACGAGCCTTGAAATTCGGGACCCTCGAACTTGATCAAAACTTAGTTTCTCTCTCTGAGCTCTCTTCCCTCTCTCTAAAATGTTCAGGTCTTTTGGCGTTAAATGTGAAGAAAATGCATGAATGTGGCCCTTATATGGGTCTTGGGTCGACTCCACCGACTTTGAGTCGGGTTGGCCGAGCCCACTTTCACCCCTGACGTCTATCTTGGAACGCTTATAACTTCTGACTCGGATATCGTATGAAGGCCCACAACCTATGGTTGGAAAGGTATTTCAATTATCTACAACTTTAATTTTTTGTGTTTTCCCAAATTCTAAAGTTATAATGGCGTGTTGGCCTCGTAAAGCTAGATCACCCGAAAACGTATCCTTAAATCATCCTTTTGAGTGCTTGCGCTCATATTTGGCTTAGTGTCCTTCTTAAGACTTGCTCAACTTCCCATGTACTATTCATATAAATTGTCATATGCCCTTTATCAAATCCTGACATATGGGCCCCACCTTAACTTACGGTTACGAGGGCTATTTATCACGTAACGTATTAACCAACTTACACCATATAGCCTCCAACGTCATCTACATGTTATTCTTATACATATATAACAGAATCTTCATCCCTAATCCTTGTATATCTTTGCTCTCCCCTGAGCCCATATTAAGTCATCTGCAATCTTGGTAACGCAAAAAATTTCGGGGTGTAACAGGTTGGGTATGATACTATTACAAATATAAATGTATGAAATGGACGGTTCCTATTAGAAAGGGAGTAAGTAAATGCAATGAACAACGCTAGAGGTATAAATAGCTTCATTATCTTATGACTTCTCTATCTTATGTCATTTCTTATGCTTCTATTATGATGTTGATTATGCTTTACATACTCAATACATTTTTCGTCGACGTCTTTTTATTTGTGGAAGGCTCGTCATGCCGCGGTGGACGAGGAGACAGACTCGATCCTTAGGTCGCTTATTCGTGATTGCTTAGAGGAGCTCCATTTGATTCGGAGGCCGCAGTTTGGTACTATTCTTTTGTGTATATGGGCATGGCACATATTCGTCCCATCTTTATGATGATATTATAATCTTCTTAGAGGCTCGTAGACAGTCATGTATAGTAGATGTCTTTTAGCCTTGTCGGCTTATATTTTTTATATCATTTTGCTAGCCTCGTCGGCTTGTTTATATGGATATGGGCATAGTTGTTGATAATGATATAAATGTGTCATTGCCCAAAGAGGTTAGTATTGTCGATATATTAAAATCATGCGTAGGCCATGTGGCTCATCTAGATGTGAATATGAATGTACGATAAGAGGTGCCCGAGTGGGTTAGCATCGGGAGCTCGTCATGGCTCTCCGGTTGGGTCGTGACACTAAGGGCAGGAGGAAAGAAGTTTTTCCGAATACTTTTTGGGG